>NW_028123082.1:0-219728 GCF_965194805.1 Balaenoptera borealis
GCCACTCCCTTCTGGCTTGTAGAGTTTCTGCTGAGAAATCAGCTGTTAAGCTTATGGGAGTTCCCTTGTATGTTATTTGTCGTTGTTCCCTTGCTGCTTTCAATAATTTTTCTTTGTCTTTAATTTTTGCCACTTTGATTACTATGTGTCTCGGCGTGTTTCTCCTTGGGTTTATCCTGTATGGGACTCTCTGCGCTTCCTGGACTTGGGTGGCTATTTCCTTTCCCATGTTAGGGAAGTTTTCGACTATAATCTCTTCAAATATTTTCTCTGGTCCTTTCTCTCTCTCTTCTCCTTCTGGGACCCCTATAATGCGAATGTTGTTGCGTTTAATGTTGTCCCAGAGGTCTCTCAGGCTGTCTTCATTTCTTTTCATTCTTTTTTCTTTATTCTGTTCCGCAGCAGTGAATTCCACCATTCTGTCTTCCAGGTCACTTATCCGTTCTTCTGCCTCAGTTATTCTGCTATTGATTCCTTCTAGTGTAGTTTTCATTTCAGTTATTGTATTGGTCATCTCTGTTTGTTTGTTCTTTAATTCTTCTAGGTCTTTGTTAATCATTTCTTGCATCTTCTCGATCTTTGCCTCCATTCTTATTCCGAGGTCCTGGATCATCTTCACTATCATTATTCTGAATTCTTTTTCTGGAAGGTTGCCTATCTCCACTTCATTTAGTTGTTTTTCTGGGGTTTTTTCTTGTTCCTTCATCTGGTACATAGCCCTCTGCCTTTTCATCTTGTCTATCTTTCTGTAACTGTGGTTTTTGGTCCACAGGCTGCAGGATTGTAGTTTTTCTTGCTTCTGCTGTCTGCCCTCTGGTGGTTGAGGCTATCTAAGAGGCTTGATGGGAGGCTCTGGTGGTGGGTAGAGCTGATTGTTGCTGTGGCGGTCAGAGCTCAGTAAAACTTTAATCCACTTGACTGTTGATGGGTGGGGCTGGGTTCCCTCCCTGTTGGTTGTTTTGCCTGAGGCAACCCAACACTGGAGCCTACCTGGGCTCTTTGGTGGGGTTAATGGCAGACTCTGGGAGGGCTCACGCCAAGGAGCACTTCCCAGAACCTCCGCTGCCAGTGTCCTTGTCCCCACGGTGAAACAGAGCCACCCCCCGCCTCTGCAGGAGACCCCCCAACACCAGCAGGTAGGTCTGGTTCAGTCTCCCCCAGGGTCACTGCTCCTTCCCCTGGGTCCCGATGCGCACACTACTTTGTGCGTGCCCTCCAATAGTGGGGTCTCTGTTTCCCCCAGTCCTGTAGAAGTCCTGCAATCAATTCCCACTAGGCTTCAACGTCTGATTCTCTAGGAATTCCTCCTCCCGTTGCAGGACCCCCAAGTTGGGAAGCCTGACGTGGGGCTCAGAACCTTCACTCCAGTGGGTGGACTTCTGTGGTATAAGTGTTCGCCAGTCTGTGAGTCACCCACCCAGCAGTTATGGGATTTGATTTTACTCTGATTGCGCCCCTCCTACCATCTCACTGTGGCTTCTCCTCTGTCCTTGGACGTGGGGTATCCTCCTTGGTGAAGTCCAGGGTCTTCCTGTCAGTGATTGTCCAGCAGCCAGTTGTGATTCTGGTGCTCTCGCAAGAGGGAGTGAGAACACGTCCTTCTACTCCGCCATCTTGGTTAATGCTCTGTTTGTTGACATTTTGCTGATGGTCATTCTGACTGGTGTGAGGTGATACCTTTGTGTAGATTGGATTTGCATGCGTCTCATAATTCCTTATGTTTTGCGTTTATCAATGTTCTTTTCATTTTTTTTTAAGATGGAGCTAAAGTTACAACTTCAAATTGCCTTCTTGAAAAATTTGCCACGTTTGGATTTTTTTGGCCATTCCCTACCCCAGGACATTTTTTGAGGGCATGAATCATTTACAGCCCTGCAGTCCTTGTGAATATTAGTGACCATTAGCAGTAGATTTAAAGCTGCTGTTTGAGGAAAAAGCCTTATGGTGGCAGCATTTCTACGTTGCCAGCTCTGCTTGCTAGGGAAACAGAACCTTGCTGCAAGTTGTGCTTTTAGGTTGCAGATTAGAGTGGAATGTGCCAGGACAAACCCCCATAAGTTTTAGCCTCCGTAATTCTTGTCTGTGTCTTTAAGTTGTAGTTTTTATCAGAGCAAAATTGATTAAAAAATGTCTTTTTTTCTAGGTGTACAGAATCTTGTTCATTTACACATATACATATATCTATTGATCTTCGGGTCCTTTCCCATGTAGGTTGTTACAGAGTGTTGAGTAGACCACTCTTGGTATTCCATAGGTCTTTGGGGATTATATATTTTATATGTATTAATATATGTGTGTTAACCCCAATATCCTAATTTATCCATTCCTCACACGTTTTCTTTGGCTTAACCATAAGTTTGTCTTCTCAATCCGAGATTGCCTTTCTCTAGGAAATATGTTCATTTTTATGAATTTTCAGATACCATAAGGGACATCATAGGGCATCTGTCTTTCACATTCTGACTTACTTCACGTTGTGTGATTATCTCTAGGCTCATCTGTGGTGCTGCATATGCCATTCTTTTATTTTTTTTGTGACTGATACTCCAATCTGTCCACATACCACTTCTTCTTTGTCCATTCATCTGATTATGGACCTTTTTTTTGCTTCCATGTCTTGGCAATTTCAATATTGCTGCAGTGCCATTTGCCTGCCTCTGTCTTTCCGATTCTTGTGGTCTTAGGTTATAGGCCAAAAAGGTGCCCTGCAGCATCATATGGTAGCTTAATTTTTACCTTTTCAAGCAGCTCCATTCAGTTTTCGTTAGTGCTGTTACCACTTTACATTCCACCAGCAGCTAGAAGGTACAGAGTTCTCTAAAAGCCCTTCAGCATTTATAGTTTGTAGACTTTTTGCTGATGGTCATTGGACTGGTGTGAGCTGAAACCTTTTTGGAAGTTGGATTTGCATGTGGCTAATAATTCCTTATAATGAGCTTTAGGCATGTCCTTTCTTTCCTTTTCCTTTTTTATTTAAAGAGTGACTACAATTTCCCTCTTCATATTGACTTCTTGAAACATTTGTCATGTGTAGAATTTTCTTGCCTATTCCCTACCCCAGGGCATTTTTTGAGGACAGGTGTCATTTACAGCCCTGCAGTCCTTGTGACTATTAAGCAACCATTAGTACCTGGTTTAAAGCTGCTGTTGTGGGAAACAGCTACAAGGCGGCAGCATTATTACGTTCTCAACTCTTGTTACTGGGGCAACAGAGTCTTCCTGGAGGTAGTGTTCCAAGGTTGTAAATTACACTGGAATGTGCTGTGACAAGCCCCCAGAAATTTATGTCACCTTACTTATGTTTGTTTTTTAAATTTAAATTCTATTTCTTATCGGAGTAAATTTGATTAGAGTGTTGTGGTTTTCTGGCTGTACAGAATCTGCTTAATGATTCATACATATGTCTGTTCATCTTCGGATTCTGTTACCTTGTATGTTATTACAGAATGTTGAGTAGACCTCCCTTGGTATTTGGTAGGTGTTTTGTCATTATATATTTTATATGTATTGGTGACTATATAATTCATATAGTTTAGGTACATGTAGCATACATTAGTATATGTATGTTAGCCCCATAGTCCTAATTTATCCATCCTCCCACCTTTCATTTTGGCTAACCATTAGTTTGTTTTATAAGTCTGTGATTGTCTTTTTCTGTGGAAATATGTTCATTGGTAGCAATCGTAGGATAACATGTATAAATGATATCATAGTATATTTGTCATTCCCTCTTGACTTACTTAACCTAATATGATAATTTCTAGGCTCATTTGTAGTCCTGAAAACGGCATTGTTCATTTTTTTCCCAAGTCTACTATTCCATTCTGTCCATATACCACTTTTTCTTTGTCCATTCATCTGTTTATGGAACTTTTTTTTGCTTCCATGTCTTGGCTATTTCAGTATTGCTGCAGTGCACATTTGCCTGCCTCTGTCTTTCCGATTCTGGTGGTCTTAGGTTATAGGCCCAAAAGGTGCCCTGCTGCATTATATGGTAGCTCAATTTTTACCTTTTAAAGCAGCTCCATTCAGTTTCCGTGAGTGCTGTTACCACTTTACATCCCACCAGCAGCTAGAAGGATGACAGTTCTCTAAAACCCCTTCAGCATTTATAGTTGGTAGACTTTTTGCTGATGGTCATTTGACTGGTGTGAGCTGAAACCTTTTTCACGTTGCGTTTGCATGTGGCTAATAATTCCTTATACTGAGCTTTAGGCATATCCTTTTTCTTCTTTTCCCTTTTTTTTAAAGAGTGATTACAACTTCCCTCTTCCTATTGACTTCTTGAAAAATTTGTCATGTGTTGAATTTTCTTGCCTATTCCCTATCGCAGGGCATTTTTTTTTTTAATTTTATTTATTTATTTATGACTGTGTTGGGTCTTCATTTCTGTGCGAGGGCTTTCTCTAGTTGCGGCAAGTGGGGGCCACTCTTCATCGCGTTGCGCGGGCCTCTCACTATCGTGGCCTCTCCCGTTGCGGAGCACAGGCTCCAGACGCGCAGGCTCAGCAATTGTGGCTCACGGGCTCAGTCGCTCCGCGGCATGTGGGATCTTCCCAGACCAGGGCTCGAACCCGTGTCCCCTGCGTTGGCAGGCAGATTCTCAACCACTGCGCCACCAGGGAAGCCCCCCAGGGCATTTTTTGAGGACAGGTGTCATTTACAGCCCTGCAGTCCTTGTGACTATTAAGCAACCATTAGCACTTGGTTTAAAGCTGCTGTTGTGGGATACAGCCACAAGGCAGCAGCATTATTACGTTCTCAGCCCTTGTTACTAGTGCAAAAGAATCTTCCTGGAGGTAGAGTTCCAAGGTTGTATATTAGAGTGGATTGTGCTGGGAAAGGCCCCCAGAACTTTATGTCTCCTTACTTATGTTTGCTTTTTAAATTTAATTTCTATTTCTTATCGGAGTAAACTTGATTAGAGTGTTGCGGTTTTCTGGCTGTACAGAATCTGCTCAATGATTCATACATATGTCTGTTCATCTTCAGGTCCTGTTACCATGTATGTTAATACAGAATGTTGAGTAGACCTCCCTTGGTATTTGGTAGGTTTTTGTCATTATATATTTTATATGTATTGGTGACTATATAATTCATAGTGTTTATATGTTATATGTTTATATACATTTAACATACATTAGTATATGTATGTTAGCCCCATAGTCCTAATTTATCCATCCTCCCACCTTTCATTTTGGCTAAGCATTTGTTTGTTTTATAAGTCTGTGAGTGTCTGTTTCTGTGGAAATATGTTCATTGGTAGCAATCTTAGGATAACATGTATACATGATATCATAGGATATTTGTCATACCCTTTTTACTTACTTAATGTTATATGATTATTTCTAGGCTCATCTGTAGTCCTGAAAATGGCATTGTTAATTTTTTTCCCGAGGCTACTATTCCACTCGGTATGTATACCACTTCTTCTTTGTCCATTTATCTTTGATGGACATTTTGTTTGCTTCCATGTCTTGGCTATTGTAAATACTGCTGCAATACACGATTTTCCATCCCGTGTCTTTTTGATTCTGGCTTTCACAGGTGACAGGCCCAATTGTGGGCCTTCCGGATCATATGGTGAGTCAATTTTTACCTTTAAACGTGCTGCCATTTTGTTCCTATTATTGGCCGTTATCAGTTTACATCCCACTTAGACCGAGAGGTTACGCTATTCTCCACAACTTCTTCAGCATCTATTGTTTGTTGACTTTTTGCTGATGGTCATTCTGACTGGTGTGACGTGATACCTTTGTGTAGATTGGATTTGCCTGCGTGTAATAATTCCTGATGTTTTGCATTTATCAATGTGCTTTTCATTTTTTTTAAGATAGAGCTAATGTTACAACTTCAAATTGCCTTCTTGAAAAATTTGCCGCGTTTGGATTTTTTTGGCCTTTCCCTACCCCAGGACATTTTTTGAGGGCATGAGTCATTTACAGCCCTGCAGTCCTTGTGAATATTAGTGACCATTAGCAATAGATTTAAAGCTGCTGTTTCAGAAAACGGCCTTAGTGTGGCAGCATCTCTACGTTGCCAACTCTGCTTGCTAGGGAAACAGAACCTTGCTGCAAGTTGTGCTTTTAGGTTGCAGATTAGAGTGGAATGTGCCAGGACAAACCCCCATAAGTTTTAGCCTCCGTAATTCTTGTTTGTGTCTTTAAGTTGTAGTTTTTATCAGAGCAAATTTGATTGAAAAATGTCTTTTTTTTCTAGGTGTACAGAATCTTGTTCATTTACAGATATACATATATCTATTGATCTTTTGGGTCCTTTTCCATGTACGTTGTTACAGAGTGTTGAGTAGACCACTTTTGGTATTCCATAGGTCTTTTGGGATTATATATTTTATATGTATTAGTATATGTGTGTTAACCCCAATATCCTAATTTATCCATTCCTCACACCTTTTCTTTGGCTTAACCATAAGTTTGTCTTCTCAGTCTGAGATTGCCTTTCTCTATGGAAATATGTTCATTTTTATGAATTTTCAGATAACATAACGGACCTCATAGGGCATTTGTCTTTCGCATTCTGACTTACTTCACGCTGTGTGATTATCTCTAGGCTCCTCTGTGGTGCTGCATATGCCATTCTTTTATTTTTACTCGTGACTGAGATTCCATTCTGTCCATATACCCCTTCTTCTTTGACCATTCATCTTATTATGGACCTGTTTTTTGCTTCCATGTCTTGGCTATTTCAGTATTGCTGCAGTGCACATTTGCCTGTCGCTGTCTTTCCGATTCTGGTCGTCTTATGATATAGGCCCAAAAGGTGCCCTGCCGTATCATATGTAGCTCAGTTTTAACCTTTTAAAGCAGCTCCATTCAGTTTTTGTTAGTGCTGTTACCACTTTACATCCCACCAGCAACTAGAAGGTACACAGTTCTGTAAAACCCCTTCAGAATTTATAGTTTTTAGACTTTTTGCTGATGGTGATTTGACTGGTGTGAGCTGAAACCTTTTTTTTTTAAACATCTTTATTGAAGTATAATTGCTTTACAATGGTGTGTTAGTTTCTGCTTTATAACAAAGTGAATCAGTTATTCATATACATATGTTCCCATATCTCTTCCCTCTTGCATCTCCCTCCCTCCCACCCTCCCCATCCCACCCCTCTAGGTGGTCACACAGCACCGAGCTGATCTGCCTGTGCTATGCGGCTGCTTCCCACTAGCTATCTATTTTACATTTGGTAGTGTATATATGTCCATGACACTCTCTCACCCTGTCACATCTCACCCGTCCCCTTCCCCATATCCTCAAGTCCATTCTCTAGTAGGTCTGTGCGTTTATTCCCGTCTTGCCACTAAGTTCTTCATGGCCTTTTTTTCCCCTTAGATTCCATATATATGTGTTAGCATACTGTATTTGTTTTTCTCTTTCTGACTTACTTCACTCTGTATGACAGACTCTAACTCCATCCACCTCATTACAAATACCTCCATTTCATTTCTTTTTATGTCTGAGTAATATTCCATTGTACATATGTGCCACATCTTCTTTATCCATTCATCCGATGATGGACACTTAGCTTGCTTCCATGTCCTGGCTATTGTAAATAGAGCTGCAATGAACATTTTGGTCCATGACTCTTTTGGAACTATGGTTTTCTCAGGGTATATCCCCAGTAGTGGGATTGCTGGCTCGTATGGTAGTTCTATTTGTAGTTTTTTAAGGAACCTCCCTACTGTTCTCCATAGTGGCTGTATCAATTTACATTCCCACCAACAGTGCAAGAGTGTTCCCTTTCCTCCACACCCTCTCCAGCATTTATTGTTTCTAGATTTTTTGATGATGGCCATTCTGACCGGTGTGAGATGATATCTCATTGTAGTTTTGATTTGCATTTCTCTAGTGATTAATGATGTTGAGCATTCCTTCATGTGTCTGTTGACAACCTGTGTATCTTCTTTGGAGAAATGTCTATTTAGGTCTTCTGCCCATTTTTGGATTGGGTTTTTCGTTTTTTTTGTTATTGAGCTGCATGAGCTGCTTGTAAATCTTGGAGATTAATCCTTTGTCAGTTGCTTCATTTGCAAATATTTTCTCCCATTCTGAGGGTTGTCTGTTGGTCTTGTTTATGGTTTTCTTTGCTGTGCAAAAGCTTTTAAGTTTCATTAGGTCCCATTTGTTTGTGTTTTTATTTCCATTTCTCTAGGAGCTGGGTCAAAAAGAATCTTGCTGTGATTTATGTCATAGAGTGTTCTGCCTATGTTTTCCTCTAAGAGTTTGATAGTGTCTGGCCTTACACTTAGGTATTTAATCCATTTTGAGTTTATTTTTGTGTATGGTGTCAGGAAGTGTTCTAATTTCATACTTTTACATGTATCTGTCCAATTTTCCCAGCACCACTTATTGAAGAGGCTGTCTTTTCTCCACTGTATATGCTTGCCTCCTTTATCAAAGATAAGGTGACCATATGTGCGTGGGTTTATCTCTGGGCTTTCTATCCTGTTCCATTGATCTATATTTCTGTTTTTGTGCCAGTACCAAACTGTCTCGATTACTGTAGCTTTGTAATATCGTCTGAAGTCAGGGAGCCTGATTCCTCCAGCTCCATTTTTCGTTCTCAAGATTGCTTTGGCTATTCGGGGTCTTGTGTTTCCATACAAATTGTGAAATTTTTTGTTCTAGTTCTGTGAAAAATGCCAGTGGTAGTTTGATAGGGATTGCATTGAATCTGTAGATTGCTTTAGGTAGTAGACTCATTTTCACAATGTTGATTCTTCCAATCCAAGAACATGGTATATCTCTCCATCTATTTGTATCATCCTTAATTTCTTTCACCAGTGTCTTATAATTTTCTGCATACAGGTCTTTTGTCTCCTTAGGTAGGTTTATTCCTAGATATTTTATTCTTTTTGTTGCAGTGGTAAACGGGAGTGTTTTTTTAATTTCACTTTCAGATTTTTCATCATTAATGTATAGAAATGCAAGAGATTTCTGTGCATTAATTTTGTATCCTGCTACTTCCCCAAATTCATTGATTAGCTCTAGGAGTTTTCTGGTAGCATCTTTAGGATTCTCTATGTATAGTATCATGTCATCTGCAAACAGTGACAGCTTTACTTCTTCTTTTCCGATTTGGATTCCTTTTATTTCTTTTTCTTCTCTGATTGCTGTGGCTAACACTTCCAAAACTATGTTGAATAATAGTGGTGAGAGTGGGCAACCTTGTTTTGTTACTGATCTTAGTGGAAATGGTTTCAGTTTTTCACCATTGAGGACAATGTTGGCTGTGGGTTTGTCATATATGGCCTTTATTATGTTGAGGAAAGTTCCCTCTATGCCTACTTTCTGCAGGGCTTTTATCATAAATGGGTGTTGAATTTTGTCGAAAGCTTTCTCTGCATCTATTGAGATGATCATATGGTTTTTCTCCTTCAGTTTGTTAATATGATGTATCACGTTGATTGATTTGCGTATATTGAAGAATCCTTGCATTCCTGGAATAAACCCCACTTGATCATGGTGTATAATCCTTTTAATGTGCTGTTGGATTCTGTTTGCTAGTATCTTGTTGAGGATTTTTGCATCTATGTTCATCAGTGATATTGGCCTGTAGTTTTCTTTCTTTGTGACATCTTTGTCTGGTTTTGGTATCAGGGTGATGGTGGCCTCATAGAATGAGTTTGGGAGTGTTCCTCCCTCTGCAATTTTTTGGTAGAGCTTGAGAAGGATGGGTGTTAGCTCTTCTCTAAAAGTTTGATAGAATTCACCTGTGAAGCCATCTGGTCCTGGGCTTTTGTTTGTTGGAAGGTTTTTAATCACAGTTTCAATTTCAGTGCTTGTGATTGGTCTGTTGATATTTTCTATTTCTTCCTGTTTCAGTCTCAGCAGGTTGTGCATTTCTAAGAATCTGTCCATTTCTTCCAGGTTGTCCATTTTATTGGCATAGAGTTGCTTGTAGTAATCTCTCATGATCGTATGTATTTCTGCAGTGTCAGTGGTTACTTCTCCTTTTTCATTTCTAATTCTATTGATTTGAGTCTTCTCCCTTTTTCTCTTGATGAGTCTGGCTAATGGTTTATCAACTTTGTTTATCTTCTCAAAGAACCAGCTTTTAGTTTCATTGATTTTTGCTATTGTTTCCTTCATTTCTTTTTCATTTATTTCTGATCTGATCTTTATGATTTCTTTCCTTCTGCTAGCTTTGGGGTTTTTTTGTTCTTCTTTCTCTAATTGCTTCAGGTGCAAGGTTAGGTTGTTTATTCGAGATGTTTCCTGTTTCTTGAGGTAGGCTTGTATTGCTATAAACTTCCCTCTTAGCACTGCTTTTGCTGTGTCCCATAGGTTTTGGGTCGTCGTGTCTCCATTGTCATTTGTTTCTAGGTATTTTTTGATTTCCCCTTTGATTTCTTCAGTGATCACTTCGTTATTAAGTAGTGTATTGTGTAGCTTCCATGTGTTTGTATTTTTTACAGATCTTTTCCTGTAATTGATATCTAGTCTCATAGCGTTGTGGTTGGAAAAGATACTTGATACGATTTCAATTTTCTTAAGTTTACCAAGGCTTGATTTGTGACCCAAGATATGATCTATCCTGGAGAATATTCCATGAGCACTTGAGAAAAATGTGTATTCTGTTGTTTTTGGGTGGAATGTCCTATAAATATCAATTAAGTCCATCTTGTTTAATGTATCATTTAAAGCTTGTGTCTCCTTATTTATTTTCATTTTGGATGATCTGTCCATTGGTGAAAGTGGGGTGTTAAAGTCCCCTACTATGATTGTGTTGCTGTCGATTTCCCCTTTTATGGCTGTTAGTATTTGCCTTATGTATTGAGGTGCTCCTATGTTGGGTGCATAAACATTTACAATTGTTATACCTTCCTCTTGGATCGATCCCTTGATCATTATATAGTGTCCTTCTTTGTCTCTTGTAATAGTCTTTATTTTAAAGTCTATTTTGTCTGATATGAGAATTGCTACTCCAGCTTTCTTTTGATTTCCATTTGCATGGAATATCTTTTTCCATCCCCTCACTTTCAGTCTGTATGTGTCTCTAGGTCTGAAGTGGGTCTCTTGTAGACAGCATATATATGGGTCTTGTTTTTGTATCCATTCAGCCAGTCTGTGTCTTTTGGTGGGAGCATTTAATCCATTTACATTTAAGGTAATTATCGATATGTATGTTCCTATTCCCATTTTCTTAAATGTTTTGGGTTTGTTATTGTAGGTGTTTTCCTTCTCTTGTGTTTCTTGCCTAGAGAAGTTCCTTTAGCATTTGTTGTAAAGCTGGTTTGGTGGTGCTGAACTCTCTCAGCTTTTGCTTGTCTGTAAAGGTTTTAATTTCTCCATCAAATCTGGATGAGATCCTTGCTGGGTAGATTAATCTTGGTTGTAGGTTTTTCTCCTTCATCACTTTAAGTATATCCTGCCACTCCCTTCTGGCTTGCAGAGTTTCTGCTGAAAGATCAGCTGTTAACCTTATGGGGATTCCCTTGTGTGTTATTTATTGTTTTTCCCTTGCTGCTTTTAATATGTTTTCTTTATATTTAATTTTTGACAGTTTGATTAATATATATCTTGGCGTGTTTCTCCATGGATTTATCCTGTATGGGACTCTCTGTGCTTCCAGGACTTGATTAACTATTTCCTTTCCCACATTAAGGAAGTTTTCAACTATAATCTCTTCAAATATTTTCTCAGTCCCTTTCTTTTTCTCTTCTTCTTCTGGGACCCCTATAATTCGAATGTTGGTGTGTTTAATGTTGTCCCAGAGGTCTCTGAGAGTGTCCTCAGTTCTTTTCATTCTTTTTTCTTTATCCTGCTCTGCAGTAGTTATTTCCACCATTTTATCTTCCAGGTCACTTATCCGTTCTTCTGCCTCAGTTATTCTGCTATTGATCCTACCTAGAGTATTTTTAATTTCATTTATTGTGTTTTTCATCATTGCTTGGTTCCCCTTTAGTTCTTCTACATCCTTGTTAAATGTTTCTTGCATTTTGTCTATTCTATTTCCAAGATTTTGGATCATCCTTACTATCATTATTCTGAATTCTTTTTCAGGTAGACTACCTATTTCCTCTTCATTTGTTAGGTCTGGTGTGTTTTGACCCTGCTCCTTCATCTGCTGTGTGTTTTTCTGTTGCCTCATTCTGCTTATCTTACTGTGTTTGGGGTCTCCTTTTCACAGGCTGCAGGTTCGTAGTTCCCGTTGTTTTTGGTATCTGTCCCCAGTGGCTAAGGTTGGTTCAGTGGGTTGTGTAGGCTTCCTGGTGGAGGTAACTAGTGCCTGTGTTCTGGTGGATGAGGCTGGATCTTGTCTTTCTGGTGGGCACGTCCACGTCTGGTGGTGTATTTTGGGGTGTCTGTGGCCTTATTATGATTTTAGGCAGCCTCTCTGCTAATGGATGGGGCTGTGTTCCTGTCTTGCTAGTTGTTTGGCATAGGGTGTCCAGCCCTGTAGCTTGCTGGTCGTTGAGTGAAGCTGGGTCTTGATGTTGAGATGGAGATCTCTGAGAGATTTTTGCCGTTTGGTATTACGTGGAGCTGGGAGGTCTCTTGTGGACCAGTGTCCTGAAGTTGGCTCTCCCACCTCAGAGGCACAGCCCTGATGCCTGGCTGGAGCACCAAGAGCCTTTCATCCACATGGCTCAGAGTAAAAGGGAGAAAAAATAGAAAGAAAGAGGATAAAATATAGTGAAGTAAAATAAAGCTATTATAAAGCAAAGCTATACAGACAAAATCTCACCCAGAAGTATATACATATACACTCACAAAAAAAGGAAAAGGGGAAAAATTAATATATCCTGCTCCCAAAGTCCACCTCCTGAATTTGGGATGATTCATTGTCTATTCAGGTATTCAACAGATGCAGGCACATCAAGTTGTTCGTGGAGTTTTAATCCGCTGCTTCTGAGGCTGCTGGGAGAGATTTCCCTTTCTCTTCTTTGTTCGCACAGCTCCCGGGGTTCAGCTCTGGATTTCGACCCGCCTCTGCGTGTAGGTCGCCTGAGGGCGTCTGTTCCCCGTCCAGACAGAACGGGGTTAAAGGAGCAGCTGCTTCGGGGGCTCTGGCTCACTCAGGCCGGGGTGAGGGAGCGGTACGGAGGAGGCGGGGTGAGACTGTGGTGGCAGAGGCCGGAGTGACGTTGCAGCAGCCTGAGACGCGCCGTGCGTTCTCCCGGGGAAGTTGTCCCCGGATCACGGGAGCCTGGCCGTGGCGGGCTGCACAGGCTCCTGGGAGGGGCGGTGTGGAGACTGACCTGTGCTCGCACACAGGCTTTTTGGTGGCGGCAGCAGCAGACTTAGCGTCTCATGCCCGTCTCTGGGGCCCGCGCTGATCGCCGCGGCTCACGCCCGTCTCTGGAGTTCATTTAGGTGGCGCTCTGAATCCCCTCTCCTTGCACGCCGCGAAACAAAGAGGCAAGAAAAAGTCTCTTGCCTCTTCGGCAGCTGCAGACTTTTTCCCGGACTCCCTCCTGGCCAGCTGTGGTGCGCTAACCCCTTCAGGCTGTGTTCACGCCGCCAACCCCAGTCCTCTCCCTGCAATCCGACTGAAGCCCGAGCCTCAGCTCCCAGCCCCCGCCTGCCCTGGCGGGCGAGCAGACAAGCCTCTCGGGCTGGTGAGTGCTGCTTGGCGCTGATCTTCTGTGCTGGAATCTCTCTGCTTTTCCCTCTGCGCCCCTGTTGCTGTGGGGTCCACGCTGATAGCCGTGGCTCGCGCCCGTCTCTGGAGCTCGTTTAGGTGGCGCTCTGAATACCCTCTCCTCGCGCACCAGGAAACAAAGAGGGAAGAAAAAGTCTCTTGCCTCTTCGGCAGCTGCAGACTTTTTCCTGGACTCCCTCCCGGCTAGCTGTGGTGCGCTAACCCCTTCAGGCTGTGTTCACGCTGCCAACCCCAGTCCTCTCCCTGCGATCCGACCAAAGCCCGAGCCTCAGCTCCCATCCCCTGCCCACCATGGCGGGTGAGCAGACAAGACTCTCTGGCTGGTGAGTGCTGCTCGGAGCCGAGCCTCTGTGCGGGAGTCTCTCTGCTTTGCCCTCCGCACCCCTGTGGCTGCACTCTCCTCCGTGGCTCTGAAGCTTCCCTCCTCTGCCACCCACAGTCTCTGAACACGAAGGGGCTTCCTAGTGCGTGGAAACCTTTCCTCCTTCATGGCACCCTCCCACTGGTGCAGGTCCCGTCCCTATTCTTTTGGCTCTGTTATTTCTTTTTTCTTTTGCCCTACCCAAGTCCGTAGGGAGTTTCTTGCCTTTTAGGAGGTCTGACGTTTTCTGCCAGCGTTCAGTGAGTGTTCTGTAGGAGCAGTTCCACGTGTAGATGTATTTCTAATGTATCTGTGGGAAGGAAGGTGATCTCCGCATCTTAATCTTCTGCCATCTTCTTTACCTCTCTGAAAAATTTTTGGAGGTTGGATTTGCATGTGGCTAATAATTCCTTATACTGAGCATTAGGCATGTCCTTTTTTTTCTTTTCCTTCTTTTTTTAAAGAGTGAGTACAACTTCTCTCTTCATATTGACTTCTTGAAAAATTTGTCATGTGTTGAATTTTCTTGCCTATTCCCTAACCCAGGGCATTTTTTGAGGGCAGGTGACATTTACAGCCCTGCACTCCTTGTGACTATTAAGCAACCATTAGCATTGGGTTTAAAGCTGCTGTTGTGGGAAACAGCCACAAGGGGGCAGCATTATTATGTTCTCAATTCTTGTTACTAGGGCAACAGAGTCTTCCTGGAGGTAGTATTCTGAGGTTGTAAATTAGAGAGGAATGTGCTGGGACAATCCCCCAATAGTTTATGTCTCCTTACTTAGGTTTGTTTTTAAAATTTAATTTCTATTTCTTATCAGAGTAAATTTGATTAGAGTGTTGTGATTGGCTGTACAGAATCTGCTCAATGTTTCATACATATGTCTGTTCATCTTCGGATCCTGTTACCGTGTATGTTATTACAGAACGTTGAGTAAACCTCCCTTGGTATTTGGTAGGTGTTTTGTCATTATATATTTTATATGTATTGGTGACTATATAATTCATATAGTTTATATGTTATATGTTTATATACATTTAACATATATTAGTATATGTATGTTAGCCCCATAGTCTTAATTTATCCATCCTCCCACCTTTCATTTTGCCTAACCATTAGTTTGTTTTATAAGTCTGTGAGTGTCTTTTTCTGTGGAAATATGTTCATTGGTAGCAATCTTAGGATAACATGTATAAATGATATCATAGGATATTTGTCATTCCCTTTTGACTTACGTAACCTAATATGATTATTTCTAGGCTCATCTGTAGTTCTGAAAACGGCATTGTTCATTTTTCTCCCGAGGCTACTATTCCGTTCGGTACGTGTACCACTTCTTCTTTGTCCATTTATCTGTTGATGGACATTTTGTTTGCTTCCATGTGATGGCTATTGTAAATACTACTGCAATACACGATTTTCCATCCCGTGTCTCTTAGATTCTGGCTTTCTCAGGTGACAGGCCCTATAGTGGGCCTTCCGGATCATATGGTGACTCAATTTTTCCTTTAAACGCACTGCCATTCTGTTCCTATTATTGCCTGTTACCGGTTTACATCCCAGTTAGACCGAGAGGTTACGCTATTCTCCACAACTTCTTCAACATCTATTGTTTGTTGACTTTTTGCTGATGGTCATTCTGACTGGTTTGACCTGATACCTTCCTGTAGATTGGATTTGCATGTGTCTAATAATTCCTGATGTTCTGCGTTTATCAATGTCCTTTTCATGTTTTTTAAGATTGAGCTAAACTTACAACTTCAAATTGCCTTTTTGAAAAATTTGCCGCATTTGGATTTTTTTGGCCATTCCCTACGCCAGGACATTTTTTGAGGGCATGAGTCATTTACAGCCCTGTGAATATTAGTGATCATTAGCAGTAGATTGAAAGCTGCTGTTTGTGGAAACGGCCTTAGGGTGGCAACATTTCTACGTTGCCAACTCCGCTTGCTAGGGAAACAGGACTTTGCTGCAAGTTGTGCTTTTAGGTTGCAACTTAGAGTGGAATGTGGCCAGACAAACCCCCATAAGTTTTAGCCACCTTAATTCTTGTTTGTGTCTTTAAGTTGTAGTTTTTATCAGAGCAAATTTGATTGAAAAATGTCTTTTGTTCTAGGTGTACAGAATATTGTTCATTTAGACATATACATATATCTATTGATCTTTGGGTCCTTTTCGATGTAGGTTATTACAGAGTGTTGAGTAGACCACTCTTGGTATTCCATAGGTCTTTGGGGATTAAATAGTTTATATGTATTAGTATAAGTGTGTTAACCCCAATATCCTAATTTATCCATTCCTCACACCTTTTCTTTGGCTTAACCGTAAGTTTGTCTTCTCAATCTGAGATTGCCTTTCTCTATGGAAATATGTTCATTTTTATGAATTTTCAGATAACATAAGTGATATCATAGGGCATTTGTAAGTTTAGCTCAATCTTAAAAAAATGAAAAGGACATTGAAAAATGCAAAACATCAGGAAATATTAGACGCATGCAAATCCAATCTACACAAAGGTATCATCTCACAGCAGTCAGAATGACCATCAACAAAATGTCAACAAACAATACATGTTGAAGAAGTTGTGGAGATTAGCGTAAATTCTCGGTCTAACTGGGAGGTATACTGGTAACAGCCAATAATAGGAACAGAATGGCAGTGCGTTTAAAGGTAAAAACTGAGTCTCCATATGATCCGGAAGGCCCACTATTGGGACTGTCACATGTGGGAGCCAGAATCAAAGAGACAGGGGATGAAAAATCGTGTATTGCAGCAGTATTTACAATAGCCAAGACATGGAAGGAAACAAAATGTCCATCAACAAATAAATGGACAAAGAAGAAGTGGTATACACACCGAATGGAATAGTAGCCTCGGGGAAAAAATGAACAATGCCGTTTTCAGGACTACAGATGAGCCTAGAAATAATCATATAAGGTTAAGTAACTCAAAAGGGTATGACAAATATCCTATGATATCATTTATACATGTTATCCTAAGATTGCTACCAATGAACATATTTCCACAGAAAAAGACACTCACAGACTTATGAAATAAACTAATGGTTAGCCAAAATGAAAGGTGGGAGGATGGGTAAATTAGGACTATGGGGTTAACATACATATACTAATGTATGTTAAATGTATATAAACATATAACAGATAAACTATATAAATTATATAATCACCAATACCTTTAAAATATACATTCTGTAATCACATACATGGTAACAGGATCCGAAGATGAACAGATATAGGTATGAATCATTGAGCAGATTCTGTACAGCCAGACAATCAAAACACTCTAATCAAATTTACTCCGATAAGAAATAGAAATTAAATTTAAAAACAAACATAAGTAAGGAGACATAAACTTCTGGGGGCTTGTCCCAGCACATTCCACTCTAATTTACAACCTCGGAACACGACCTCCAGGAAGACTCTGTTGCCCAAGTAACAAGAGTTGAGGACGTAATAATGCTGCCGCCTTGTGGCTGTTTTCCACAAACGCAGCTTTAAACCCAGTGCCAATGGTTGCTTATATAGTCACAAGGACTGCAGGGCTGTAAATGAGACACGCCCTCAACAATGCCCTGGGGTAGGGACTAGGAAAGAAAATTCAACACATGAGAAATTTTTCAAGAAGTCAATAAGAGGAGGGAAGTTGTACTCACTCTTTAAAAAAAGGAAAAGAAAAGAAAGGACATGCCTAAAGCTCAGTATAAGGAATTATTAGCCACATGCAAATTCAAATTCAAAAAGGTTTCAGCTCACACCAGTCATTTCCATCAGCAAAAAGTCTACAAAGTATAAATGCTGAAGGGGTTTTAGAGAACTGTGTACCTTCTAGCTGCTGGTGGGATGTAAACTGGTAACAGCACTAACACAAACTGAATGGAGCTGCTTGAAAAGGTAAAAATTGAGCTACCATATGATGCGGCAGGGCACCTTTTGGGCCTATAACTTAAGACCACCAGAATCGGAAAGACAGATGCAGGCAAATGTGCACTGCAACAATATTGAAATACGAAGACATGGAAGGAAAAAAAAAGTCCATAAACAGATGAATGGACAAAGAAGAAGAGGTATATGGACAGAATGGAAGAGTAGCCTGAGGAAAAAAATGAACAATGCCGTTTTCAGGACTACAGTTGAGCCTAGAAATAATCATATAAGGTTAAGTAAGTCAAAAGGGTATGACAATAATCCTATGATATCATTCATACATGTTATCCTAAGATTGCTACCAATGAACATATTTCCACAGAAAAAGACACTCACAGACTTATCAAATAAACTAATGGTTAGCCAAAATGAAAGGTGGGAGGATGGGTAAATTAGGACTATGGGGTTAACATACATATACTAATGTTATGTTAAATGTATATAAACATAAAACAGATAAACTATATGAATTATATCATGACCAATACCTTTAAAATATACATTCTGTAATCACATACATGGTAACAGGATCCGAAGATGAACAGACATATGTAGGAATCTTTGAGCAGATTCTGTACAGCCAGACAATCAAAACACTCTAATCAAATTTACTCTGATAAGAAATAGAAATTAAATTTAATAAACAAACATAAGTAAGGAGACATAAACTTCTGGGGGCTTGTCCCAGCACATTCCACTCTAATTTACAACCTTGGAACACTACCTCCAGGAAGACTCTATTGCTGTAGTAACAAGAGTTGAGAACGTAATAATGCTGCGGCCTTGTGGCTGTTTCCCACAACAGCAGTTTTAAACCCAGTGCTAATGGTTGCTTAATAGTCACAACGACTGCAGGGGTCTAAATGACACCTGCCCTCAAAAATTGCCCTGGGGTAGGGAATAGGCAAGAAAATTCAACACATGAGAAATTTTTTAAGAAGTCAATATGAAGAGGGAAGTTGTATTCACTCTTTAACAAAAAAAGGAAAAGAAGAAAAAGGATATGCCTAAAGCTCAGTATAAGGAATTATTAGCCACATGCGTATCCAACCTCCAAAAAGGTTTCAGCTCACACCAGTCAAATGGCCATCAGCAAAAATCTACAAACTCTAAATGCTGAAGGGGTTTTAGAGAACTGTGTAACTCCTAGATGCTGGTGGGATGTAAAGTGGTAACAGCACTAACAAAAACTGAATGGAGCTGCTTTACAAGGTAAAAATTGAGCTACCATATGATGCGAAAGGGTACCTTTTGAGCCTATAAACTAAGACCACCAGAATCAGAAAGACAGAGGCAGGCAAATGTGCACTGCAGCAATACTAAAATAGCCAAGACATGGAAGCAAAAAAAGGTCCATAAACAAATGAATGGACAAAGAAGAAGTGGTATATAGACAGAATGGAATAGTAGCCTCGGGAAAAAAATGAACAATGCCGTTTTCAGGACTACAGTTGAGCCTAGAAATAATCATATAACGTTAAGTAAGTAAAAAGGGTATGACAAATATCCTGTGATATCATTTATACATGTTATCCTAAGATTGCTACCAATGAACATATTTCCACAGAAAAAGACACTCACAGACTTATCAAATAAACTAATGGTTAGCCAAAATGAAAGGTGGGAGGATGGGTAAGTTAGGACTATGGGGTTAACATACATATACTAATGTATGTTAAATGTATATAAACATATAACATATAAACTACATGAATTATATAATCACCAATACCTTCAAAATATACCTTGTGTAATCTCATACATGGTAACAGGATCCAAAGATGATCAGATATATGTGTGACTCTTTGAGCAGATTCTGTACAGCCAGACAATCGAAACACTCGAATCAAATTTACTCCGATAAGAAATAGAATTTAAACTTAAAAAACAAACATAAGTAAGGAGACATAAACTTCTCGGGGCTTGTCCCAGCACATTTCACTCTAATTTACAACCTCGGAACACGACCTCCAGGAAGACTCTGTTGCACTACTAACAAGAGTTGAGAACGTAATAATGCTGCCGCCTTGTGGCTGTTTCCCACAACAGCAGCTTTAAACCCAGTGCTAATGGTTGCTTATATAGTCACAAGGACTGCAGGGCTGTAAATGACACACGCCCTCAAAAATGCCCTGGGGTAGGGAATAGGCAAGAAAATTCAACACATGAGAATTTTTTCAAGAAGTCAATAAGAGGAGGGAAGTTGTACTCACTCTTTAAAAAAAAAGGAAAAGAAAAAAAGGACATGCCTAAAGCTCAGTATAAGGAATTATTAGCCACATGCAAATTCAAAGTCAAAAAGGGTGCAGCTCACACCGGTCATGACCATCAGCAAAAAGTCTACAAACGATAAATGCTGAAGGGGTTTTAGAGAACTGTGTACTTTCTAGCTGCTGGTGGGATGTAAAGTGGTAACAGCACTAAAGCAAACTGAATCGAGCTGCTTGAAGAGGTAAAAATTGAGCTACCATATGATGCGGCAGGGCACCTTTGGGCCTATAACCTAAGACCAACAGAATCGGAAAGACAGATGCAGGCAAATGTGCACTGAAACAATATTGAAATAGCCAAGACATGGAAGGAAAAAAAATGTCCGTAAACAGATGAATGGACAAAGACGAAGTGGTATGTACCATATGGAATAGTAGCTTCGCGAAAAAAATGAACAATGCCGTTTTTACGACTACAGTGGAGCCTAGAAATAATCATATAAGGTTAAGTAAGTCAAAAGGGTATGACAAATATCCTATGATATCATTTATACATGTTATCCTAAGATTGCTACCAATGAACACATTTCCACAGAAAAAGACACTCACAGACTTATCAAATAAACTAATGGTTAGCCAAAATGAAAGGTGGGAGGATGGGTAAATTAGGACTATGGGGTTAACATACATATACTAATGTATGTTAAATGTATATAAACATATAACAGATAAACTATATGAATTATATAATTACCAAGACCTTTAAAATATACATTTTGTAATCACATACATGGTAACAGGATCCGAAGATGAACAGACATATGCATGAATCATTGAGCAGATTCTGTACAGCCAGACAATCAAAACACTCCAATCAAATTTACCCCGATAAGAAATAGAAATTAAATTTAAAAAACAAACATAAGTAAGGAGACATAAAATTCTGCGGCTTGTCCCACCACATTCCACTCTAATTTACAACCTTGGAACACTACCTCCAGGAAGAGTCTGTTGCCCTAGTAACAAGAGATGAGAACGTAATAATGCTGCCGCCTTGTGGCTCTTTCCCACAAGAGCAGCTTTAAACCCAGTGCCAATGGTTGCTTATATAGTCACAAGGACTGCAGGGCTGTAAATGAGACACGCCCTCAACAATGCCCTGGGGTAGGGAATAGGAAAGAAAATTCTACACATGAGAAATTTTTCAAGAAGTCAATAAGAGGAGGGAAGTTGTACTCACTCTTTAAAAAAAGGAAAAGAGAAAAAAGGACATGCCTAAAGCTCAGTATAAGGAATTATTAGCCACATGCAAATTCAAATTCAAAAAGGTTTCACCTCACACCAGTCATTTCCATCAGCAAAAAGTCTACAAACTATAAATGCTGAAGGGGTGTTAGAGAACTGTGTACCTTCTAGCTGCTGGTGGGATGTAAAGTAGTAACAGCACTAACACAAACTGAATGGAGCTGCTTGAAAAGGTAAAAATTGAGCTACCATATGATGCGGCAGGGCACCTTTTGCGCCTATAACTTAAGACCACCAGAATCGTAAAGACAGATGCAGGCAAATGTGCACTGCAACAATATTGAAATACGAAGACATGGAAGGAAAAAAAAAGTCCATAAACAGATGAATGGACAAAGAAGAAGAGGTATATGGACAGAATGGAAGAGTAGCCTCGGGAAAAAAATGAACAATGCCGTTTTCAGGACTACAGATGAGCCTAGAAATAATCATATAAGGTTAAGTAAGTCAAAAGGGTATGACAATTATCCTATGATATCATTCACACATGTTATCCTAAGATTGCTACCAATGAACATATTTGCACAGAAAAAGACACTCACAGACTTATCAAATAAACTAATGGTTAGCCAAAATGAAAGGTGGGAGGATGGGTAAATTAGGACTATGGGATTAACATACATATACTAATGTATGTTAAATGTATATAAACATATAACATATAAACTATATGAATTATATAATCACCTATACCTTCAAAATATACATTCTGTAAACAAACACATTGTAACAGCATCTGAAGATGAACTGACATATGTATGAATCATTGAGCAGATTCTGTACAGCCAGACAATGAAAACACTCTAATCAAATTTACTCTGATAAGAAATAGAAATTAAATTTAAAAAACAAACATAAGTAAGGAGACATAAACTTCTGGGGGCTTGTCCCAGCACATTCCACTCTAATTTACAACCTCGGAACACTACCTCCAGGAAGACTCTGTTGCCGTAGTAACAAGAGTTGAGAACGTAATAATGCTGCGGCCTTGTGGCTGTTTCCCACAACAGCAGCTTTAAACCCAGTACTAATAGTTGCTTAATAGTCACAAGGACTGCAGGGCTCTAAATGACACCTGCCCTGAAAAATGCCCTGGGGTAGGGAATAGGCAAGAAAATTCAACACATGAGAAATTTTTCAAGAAGTCAATAAGAGGAGGGAGGTTGTACTCACTCTTTAAAAAAAAAAGGAAAAGAAAAAAAAGGACATGCCTAAAGCTCAGTATAAGGAATTATTAGACACATGCAAATTCAAATTGAAAAAGGTTTCAGCTCACACCAGTCATTTCCATCAGCAAAATGTCTATAAACTATAAATGCTGAAGGGGTTTTAGAGAACTGTGTACCTTCTAGCTGCTGGTGGGATGTAAAGTGGTAACAGCACTAACGCAAACTGAATGGAGCTTCTTGAAAAGGTAAAAATTGAGCTACCATATGATGCAGCAGGTCACCCTTTGGGCCTATAACCTAAGACCACCTGAATCGGAAAGACACAGGCAGGCAAATGAGCACTGCAGCAATATTGAAATAGCCAAGACATGGAAGCAGAAAAAAGGTTCATAAACAGATAAATGGACAAAGAAGAAGTAGTATACATACCAAATAGAATAGTAGCCTGGGGAAAAAAATGAACAACGCCGTTTTCAGGACTACAGTTGAGCCTAGAAATAATCATATAAGGTTAAGTAACTCAAAAGGGTACGACAAATATCCTATGATAATATTTACACATGTTATCCTAAGATTGCTACCAATGAACATATTTCCACAGAAAAAGACACTCACAGACTTATGAAATAAACTAATGGTTAGCAAAATGAAAGGTGGGAGGATGGGTAAATTAGGACTATGGGGTTAACATACATATACTAATGTATGTTAAGTGTATAAAAACATATAACAGATAAACTGTATGAATTATATAATCACCAATACCTTTAAAATATACATTTTGTAATCACATACATGGTAACAGGACCCGAAGATGAACAGACATATATATGAATCATTGAGCAGATCCTGTACAGCCAGGCAATCAAAACACTCTAATCAAATTTACGCTGATAAGAAATAGAAATGAAATTTAAAAAACAAACATAAGTAAGGAGACATAAACTTCTGGGGGCTTGTCCCAGCACATTCCACTCTAATTTACAACCTCAGAACACTACCTCCAGGAAGATTCTGTTGCCCTAGTAACAAGAGTTGAGAACGTAATAATGCTGCCGCCTTGTGGCTGTTTCCCACAACAGCAGCTTTAAACCCAGTGCTAATGGTTGCTTAATAGTCACAACGACTGCAGGGGTCTAAATGACACCTGCCCTCAAAAAGTGCCCTTGGGTAGGGAATAGGCAAGAAAATTCAACACATGAGAAATTTTTCAAAAAGTGAATATGAAGAGGGAAGTTGTACTCACACTTTAACAAAAAAAGGAAAAGAAGAAAAAGGATATGCCTAAAGATCAGTATAAGGAATTATTCACCACATGCGTATCCAACCTCCATAAAGGTTTCAGCTCACAACAGTCAAATGGCCATCAGCAAAAAGTCTACAAACTATAAATGCTGAAGGGGTTTTAGAGAAATGTGTACCTTCTATCTGCTGCTGGGATGTAAAGTGGTAACAGCACTAACGCAAACTGAATGGAGCCTCTTCAAAAGGTAGAAATTGAGCTACCATATGATGCGGCAGGGCACCTCTCGGGCTTATAACCTAAGACCACCAGAATCGGAAAGACACAGGCAGTCAAATGTGCACTGCAGCAATACTGAAATAGCCAAGACATGGAAGCAAAAAAAGGTCCATAAACAGATGAATGGACAGAGAAGAAGTGGTATATGGACAGAATGGAATAGTAGCCTCGGGAAAAAAATGAACAATGCCGTTTTCAGGACTACAGTAGAGCCTAGAAATAATAATATAAGGTTAAGTAAGTCAAAAGGGTATGACAAATATCCTATGATATCATTTATACATGTTATCCTAAGATTGCTACCAATGAACATATTTCCACAGAAAAAGACACTCACAGACTTATCAAATAAACTAATGGTTAGCCAAAATGAAAGGTGGGAGGATGGGTAAATTAGGACTATGGGGTTAACATACATATACTAATGTTATGTTAAATGTATATAAACATATAACAGATAAACTACATTAATTATATAATCACCAATACCTTTAAAATATACATTCTGTAATCACATACATGGTAACAGGATCCGAAGATGAACAGACATATGTAGGAGTCTTTTAGAAGATTCTGTACAGCCAGACAATCAAAACACTCTAATCAAATTTACTCTGATAAGAAATAGAAATTAAATTTAATAAACAAACATAAGTAAGGAGACATAAACTTCTGGGGGCTTGTCCCAGCACATTCCACTCTAATTTACAACCTTGGAACACTACCTCCAGGAAGACTCTATTGCTGTAGTAACAAGAGTTGAGAACGTAATAATGCTGCCGCCTTGTGGCTGTTTCCCACAACAGCAGTTTTAAACCCAGTGCTAATGGTTGCTTAATAGTCACAACGACTGCAGGGGTCTAAATGACACATGCCCTCAAAAATTGCCCTGGGGTAGGGAATAGGCAAGAAAATTCAACACATGAGAAATTTTTCAAGAAGTCAATATGAAGAGGGAAGTTGTATTCACTCTTTAACAAAAAAAGGAAAAGAAGAAAAAGGATATGCCTAAAGCTCAGTATAAGGAATTATTAGCCACATGCGTATCCAACCTCCAAAAAGGTTTCAGCTCACACCAGTCAAATGGCCATCAGCAAAAATCTACAAACTCTAAATGCTGAAGGGGTTTTAGAGAACTGTGTAACTCCTAGATGCTGGTGGGATATAAAGTGGTAACAGCACTAACAAAAACTGAATGGAGCTGCTTTACAAGGTAAAAATTGAGCTACCATATGATGCGAAAGGGTACATTTTGAGCCTATAATCTAAGACCACCAGAATGAGAAAGACAGAGGCAGGCAAATGTGCACTGCAGCAATACTAAAATAGCCAAGACATGGAAGCAAAAAAAGGTCCATCAACAGATGAATGGAAAAAGAAGAAGTGGTATATGGACAGAATGGAATAGTAGCCTCGGGAAAAATATGAACAATGCCGTTTTCAGGACTACAGTTGGGCCTAGAAATAATCATATAACGTTAAGTAAGTCAAAAGGGTATGAGAAATATCCTATGATATCATTTATACATGTTATCCTAAGATTGCTACCAATGAACACATTTCCACAGAAAAAGACACTCACAGACTTATCAAATAAACTAATGGTTAGCCAAAATGAAAGGTGGGAAGATGGGTAAATTAGGACTATGGGGTTAACATACATATACTAATGTATGTTAAATGTATATAAACATATAACAAATA
Source organism: Balaenoptera borealis (assembly GCF_965194805.1). Taxonomy (NCBI): domain Eukaryota; kingdom Metazoa; phylum Chordata; class Mammalia; order Artiodactyla; family Balaenopteridae; genus Balaenoptera; species Balaenoptera borealis. The sequence continues at coordinate 25,841 of NW_028123082.1, forward strand.
AAGTATATGTATTATATAATCACCAAGACCTTTAAAATATACATTTTGTAATCACATACATGGTAACAGGATCCGAAGATGAACAGACATATGCATGAATCATTGAGCAGATTCTGTACAGCCAGACAATGAAAACACTCTAATCAAATTTACTCCGATAAGAAATAGAATTTAAACTTAAAAAACAAACATAAGTAAGGAGACATAAACTTCTGGGGGCTCGTCCCAGCACATTCCACTCTAATTTACCACCTCGGAACACGACCTCCAGGAAGACTCTGTTGCACTACTAACAAGAGTTGAGAACGTAATAATGCTGCCGCCTTGTGGCTGTTTCCCACAACAGCAGCATTAAACCCAGTGCTAATGGTTGCTTAATAGTCACAAGGACTGCAGGGCTCTAAATGACACCTGCCCTGAAAAATGCCCTGGGGTAGGGAATAGGCAAGAAAATTCAACACATGAGAAATTTTTCAAGAAGTCAATAAGAGGAGGGAAGTTGTACTCACTCTTTAAAAAAAAAAGGAAAAGAAAAAAAAGGACATGCCTAAAGCTCAGTATAAGGAATTATTAGACACATGCAAATTCAAATTCAACAAGGTTTCAGCTCACACCAGTCATTTCCATCAGCAAAATGTCTATAAACTATAAATGCTGAAGGGGTTTTAGAGAACTGTGTACCTTCTAGCTGCTGGTGGGATGTAAAGTGGTAACAGCACTAACGCAAACTGAATGGAGCTGCTTGAAAAGGTAAAAATTAAGCTACCATATGATGCGGCAGGTCACCTTTTGGGCCTATAACCTAAGACCACCTGAATCGGAAAGACACAGGCAGGCAAATGAGCACTGCAGCAATATTGAAATAGCGAAGACATGGAAGCAGAAAAAAGGTTCATAAACAGATGAATGGACAAAGAAGAAGTGGTATACGTACCAAATAGAATAGTAGCCTCGGGAAAAAAATGAACAATGCCGTTTTCAGGACTACAGTTGAGTCTAGAAATAATCATATAAGGTTAAGTAACTCAAAAGGGTACGACAAATATCCTATGATAACATTTATACATGTTATACTAAGATAGCTACCAATGAACATATTTCCACAGAAAAAGACACTCACAGACTTATGAAATAAACTAATGGTTAGCCAAAATGAAAGGTGGGAGGATGGGTTAACTAGGACTATGGGGTTAACATACATATACTAATGTATGTTAAGTGTATAAAAACATATAACAGATAAACTGTATGAATTATATAATCACCAATACCTTTAAAATATACATTTTGTAATCACATACATGGTAACAGGACCCGAGGATGAACAGACATATGTATGAATCATTGAGCAGATTCTGTACAGCCAGGCAATCAAAACACTAAAATCAAATTTACTCCGATAAGAAATAGAAATTAAATTTAAAAAACAAACATAAATAAGGAGACATAAACTTCTGGAGGCTTGTCCCAGCACATTCCACTCTAATTTACAACCTCGGAACACTACCTCCAGGAAGACTCTGTTGCCATAGTAACAAGAGTTGAGAACGTAATAATGCTGCCGCCTTGTGGCTGTTTCCCACAACAGCAGCTTTAAACCCAGTGCTAATGGTTGCTTAATAGTCAAAACGACTGCAGGGGTCTAAATTACACCTGCCCTCAAAAAATGCCCTGGGGTAGGGAATACGCAAGAAAATTCAACACATGAGAAATTTTTCAAAAAGTGAATATGAAGAGGGAAGTTGTACTCACACTTTAACAAAAAAAGGAAAAGAAGAAAAAGGATATGCCTAAAGATCAGTATAAGGAATTATTCGCCACATGCGTATCCAACCTCCAAAAAGGTTTCAGCTCACACCAGTCAAATGGCCATCAGCAAAAAGTCTACAAACTATAAATGATGAAGGGGTTTTAGAGAAATGTATACCTTCTATCTGCTGCTGGGATGTAAAGTGGTAACAGCACTAACGCAAACTGAATGGAGCTGCTTGAAAAGGTAAAAATTGAGCTACCATATGATGCGGCAGGGCACCTCTTCGGCTTATAACCTAAGACTACCAGAATCGGAAAGACACAGGCAGTCAAATGTGCACTGCAGCAATATGGAAATAGCAAAGACATGGAAGCAAAAAAAATGTCCATAAACAGATGAATGGACAGAGAAGAAGTGGTATATGGACAGAATGCAATAGTAGCCTCGGGGAAAAAATGAACAATGCCGTTTTAAGGACTAGAGTTGAGCCTAGAAATAATCATATAAGGTTAAGTAAGTGAAAAGGGTATGACGAATATCCTATGATATCATTTATACATGTTATCCTAAGATTGCTACCAATGAACATATTTCCACAGAAAAAGACACTCACAGACTTATGAAATAAACTAATTGTTAGCCAAAATGAAAGGTGGGAGGATGGGTAAATTAGGACTATGGGGTTAACATACATATACTAATGTATGTTAAGTGTATAAAAACATATAACAGATAAACTGTATGAATTATATAATCACCAATACCTTTAAAATATACATTCTGTAATCACATACATGGTAACAGAATCCGAAGATGAACAGACATATGTAGGAATCATTGAGCAGTTTCTGTACAGCCAGACAATCAAAACACTCTAATCAAATTTACTCCGATAAGAAATAGAAATTTAATATAAAAAACAAACCTAAGTAAGGAGACATAAACTTCTGGGGGCTTGTCCCAGCACATTCCACTCTAATTTACAACCTCGGAACACTACCTCCAGGAAGATTCTGTTGCCCTAGTAACAAGAGATGAGAACGTAATAATGCTGCCGCCTTGTGGCTCTTTCCCACAACAGCAGCTTTAAACCCAGTGCTAATGGTTGCTTAATAGTCACATGGACTGCAGGGCTCTAAATGACACCTGCCCTGAAAAATGCCCTGTGGTAGGGAATAGGCAATAATATTCAACACATGAGAAATTTTTCAAGAAGTCAATAAGAGGAGGGAAGTTGTACTCACTCTTTAAAAAAAAAGGAAAAGAAAAAAAAGGACATGCCTAAAGCTCAGTAGAATGAATTATTAGACACATGCAAATTCAAATTCAAAAAGGTTTCAGCTCACACCAGTCGTTTCCATCAGCAAAATGTCTACAAACTATAAATGCTGAAGGGGTTTTAGAGAACTGTGTACCTTCTAGCTGCTGGTGGGATGTAAAGTGGTAACAGCACTAACACAAACTGAATGGAGCTGCTTGAAAAGATAAAAATTGAGCTACCATATGATGCGGCAGGTCACCTTTTGGGCCTATAACCTAAGACCACCTGAATCGGAAAGACACAGGCAGGCAAATGAGCACTGCAGCAATATTGAAATAGCCAAGACATGGAAGCAGAAAAAAGGTTCATAAACAGATGAATGGACAAAGAAGAAGTGGTATACGTACCAAATAGAATAGTAGCCTCGGGAAAAAAATGAACAATGCCGTTTTCAGGACTACAGTTGAGCCTAGAAATAATCATATAAGGTTAAGTAACTCAAAAGGGTACGACAAATATCCGATGATAATATTTATACATGTTATCCTAAGATTGCTACCAATGAACATATTTCCACAGAAAAAGACACTCACAGACTTATCAAATAAACTAATGGTTAGCCAAAATGAAAGGTGGGAGGATGGGTAAATTAGGACTATGGGGTTAACATACATATACTAATGTATGTTAAGTGTATAAAAACATATAACAGATAAACTGTATGAATTATATAATCACCAATACCTTTAAAATATACATTTTGTAATCACATACATGGTAACAGGACCCGAGGATGAACAGACATATGTATGAATCATTGAGCAGATTCTGTACAGCCAGGCAATCAAAACACTAAAATCAAATTTACTCCGATAAGAAATAGAAATTAAATTTAAAAAACAAACATAAGTAAGGAGACATAAACTTCTGGAGGCTTGTCCCAGCACATTCCACTCTAATTTACAACCTCGGAACACTACCTCCAGGAAGACTCTGTTGCCATAGTAACAAGAGTTGAGAACGTAATAATGCTGCCGCCTTGTGGCTGTTTCCCACAACAGCAGCTTTAAACCCAGTGCTAATGGTTGCTTAATAGTCAAAACGACTGCAGGGGTCTAAATGACACCTGCCCTCAAAAAATGCCCTGGGGTAGGGAATACGCAAGAAAATTCAACACATGAGAAATTTTTCAAAAAGTGAATATGAAGAGGGCAGTTGTACTCACACTTTAACAATAAAAGGAAAAGAAGAAAAAGGATATGCCTAAAGATCAGTATAAGGAATTATTCGCCACATGCGTATCCAACCTCCAAAAAGGTTTCAGCTCACACCAGTCAAATGGCCATCAGCAAAAAGTCTACAAACTATAAATGCTGAAGGGGTTTTAGAGAAATGTATACCTTCTATCTGCTGCTGGGATGAAAAGTGGTAACAGCACTAATGCAAACTGAATGGAGCTGCTTGAAAAGGTAAAAATTGAGCTACCATATGATGCGGCAGGGCACCTCTTCGGCTTATAACCTAAGACTACCAGAATCGGAAAGACACAGGCAGTCAAATGTGCACTGCAGCAATATGGAAATAGCAAAGACATGGAAGCAAAAAAAATGTCCATAAACAGATGAATGGACAAATAAGAAGTGGTATACGTACCAAATAGAATAGTAGCCTCGGGAAAAAAATGAACAATGCCGTTTTCAGGACTACAGTTGAGCCTAGAAATAATCATATAAGGTTAAGTAACTCAAAAGGGTACGACAAATATCCTATGTTAACATTTATACATGTTATCCTAAGATAGCTACCAATGAACATATTTCCACAGAAAAAGACACTCACAGACTTATGAAATAAACTAATGGTTAGACAAAATGAAAGGTGGGAGGATGGGTAAACTAGGACTATGGGGTTAACATACATATACTAATGTATGTTAAGTGTATAAAAACATATAACAGATAAACTGTATGAATTATATAATCACCAATACCTTTAAAATATACATTCTGTAATCACATACATGGTAACAGAATCCGAAGATGAACAGACATATGTAGGAATCATTGAGCAGTTTCTGTACAGCCAGACAATCAAAACACTCTAATCAAATTTACTCCGATAAGAAATAGAAATTACATTTAAAAAACAAACCTAAGTAAGGAGACATAAACTTCTGGGGGCTTGTCCCAGCACATTCCACTCTAATTTACAACCTCGGAACACTACCTCCAGGAAGATTCTGTTGCCCTAGTAACAAGAGATGAGAACGTAATAATGCTGCCGCCTTGTGGCTCTTTCCCACAACAGCAGCTTTAAACCCAGTGCTAATGGTTGCTTAATAGTCACATGGACTGCAGGGCTCTAAATGACACCTGCCCTGAAAAATGCCCTGGGGTAGGGAATAGGCAAGAATATTCAACACATGAGAAATTTTTCAAGAAGTCAATAAGAGGAGGGAAGTTGTACTCACTCTTTAAAAAAAAAGGAAAAGAAAAAAATGGACATGCCTAAAGCTCAGTAGAATGAATTATTAGACACATGCAAATTCAAATTCAAAAAGGTTTCAGCTCACACCAGTCGTTTCCATCAGCAAAATGTCTACAAACTATAAATGCTGAAGGGGTTTTAGAGAACTGTGTACCTTCTAGCTGCTGGTGGGATGTAAAGTGGTAACAGCACTAACGCAAACTGAATGGAGCTGCTTGAAAAGATAAAAATTGAGCTACCATATGATGCGGCAGGTCACCTTTTGGGCCTATAACCTAAGACCACCTGAATCGGAAAGACACAGGCAGGCAAATGAGCACTGCAGCAATATTGAAATAGCCAAGACATGGAAGCAGAAAAAAGGTTCATAAACAGATGAATGGACAAAGAAGAAGTGGTATACGTACCAAATAGAATAGTAGCCTCGGGAAAAAAATGAACAATGCCGTTTTCAGGACTACAGTTGAGCCTAGAAATAATCATATAAGGTTAAGTAACTCAAAAGTGTACGACAAATATCCTATGAAAACATTTATACATGTTATCCTAAGATTGCTACCAATGAACATATTTCCACAGAAAAAGACACTCACAGACTTATCAAATAAACTAATGGTTAGCCAAAATGAAAGGTGGGAGGATGGGTAAATTAGGACTATGGGGTTAACATACATATACTAATGTATGTTAAGTGTATAAAAACATATAACAGATAAACTGTATGAATTATATAATCACCAATACCTTTAAAATATACATTTTGTAATCACATACATGGTAAGAGGACCCGAAGATGAACAGACATATGTATGAATCATTGAGCAGATTCTGTACAGCCAGGCAATCAAAACACTCTAATCAAATTTACTCTGATAAGAAATAGAAATTAAATTTAAAAAACAAACATAAGTAAGGAGACATAAACTTCTGGGGGCTTGTCCCAGCACATTCCACTCTAATTTACAACCTCGGAACACTACCTCCAGGAAGACTCTGTTGCCGTAGTAACAAGAGTTGAGAACGTAATAATGCTGCGGCCTTTTGGCTGTTTCCCACAACAGCAGCTTTAAACCCAGTACTAATAGTTGCTTAATAGTCACAAGGACTGCAGGGCTCTAAATGACACCTGCCCTCAAAAAATGCCCTGGGGTAGGGAATAGGCAAGAAAATTCAACACATGAGAAATTTTTCAAGAAGTCAATAAGAGGAGGGAAGTTGTACTCACTCTTTAAAAAAAAGGAAAAGAAAAAAATGGACATGCCTAAAGCTCAGTATAAGGAATTATTAGACACATGCAAATTCAAATTCAAAAAGGTTTCAGCTCACACCAGTCATTTCCATCAGCAAAATGTCTATAAACTATAAATGCTGAAGGGGTTTTAGAGAACTGTGTACCTTCTAGCTGCTGGTGGGATGTAAAGTGGTAACAGCACTAACGCAAACTGAATGGAGCTTCTTGACAAGGTAAAAATTGAGCTACCATATGATGCAGCAGGTCACCCTTTGGGCCTATAACCTAAGACCACCTGAATCGGAAAGACACAGGCAGGCAAATGAGCACTGCAGCAATATTGAAATAGCCAAGACATGGAAGCAGAAAAAAGGTTCATAAACAGATGAATGGACAAAGAAGAAGTAGTATACGTACCAAATAGAATAGTAGCCTGGGGAAAAAAATGAACAACGCCGTTTTCAGGACTACAGTTGAGCCTAGAAATAATCATATAAGGTTAAGTAACTCAAAAGGGTACGACAAATATCCTATGATAATATTTATACATGTTATCCTAAGATTGCTACCAATGAACATATTTCCACAGAAAAAGACACTCACAGACTTATGAAATAAACTAATGGTTAGCAAACTGAAAGGTGGGAGGATGGGTAAATTAGGACTATGGGGTTAACATACATATACTAATGTATGTTAAGTGTATAACAACATATAACAGATAAACTGTATGAATTATATAATCACCAATACCTTTAAAATATACATTTTGTAATCACATACATGGTAACAGGACCCGAAGATGAACAGACATATGTATGAATCATTGAGCAGATCCTGTACAGCCAGGCAATCAAAACACTCTAATCAAATTTACGCTGATAAGAAATAGAAATGAAATTTAAAAAACAAACATAAGTAAGGAGACATAAACTTCTGGGGGCTTGTCCCAGCACATTCCACTCTAATTTACAACCTCAGAACACTACCTCCAGGAAGATTCTGTTGCCCTAGTAACAAGAGTTGAGAACGTAATAATGCTGCCGCCTTGTGGCTGTTTCCCACAACAGCAGCTTTAAACCCAGTGCTAATGGTTGCTTAATAGTCACAACGACTGCAGGGGTCTAAATGACACCTGCCCTCAAAAAGTGCCCTTGGGTAGGGAATAGGCAAGAAAATTCAACACATGAGAAATTTTTCAAAAAGTGAATATGAAGAGGGAAGTTGTACTCACACTTTAACAAAAAAAGGAAAAGAAGAAAAAGGATATGCCTAAAGATCAGTATAAGGAATTATTCGCCACATGCGTATCCAACCTCCATAAAGGTTTCAGCTCACAACAGTCAAATGGCCATCAGCAAAAGTCTACAAACTATAAATGCTGAAGGTGTTTTAGAGAAATGTGTACCTTCTATCTGCTGCTGGGATGTAAAGTGGTAACAGCACTAACGCAAACTGAATGGAGCCGCTTGAAAAGGTAGAAATTGAGCTACCATATGATGCGGCAGGGCACCTCTCGGGCTTATAACCTAAGACCACCAGAATCGGAAAGACACAGGCAGTCAAATGTGCACTGCAGCAATACTGAAATAGCCAAGACATGGAAGCAAAAAAAGGTCCATAAACAGATGAATGGACAGAGAAGAAGTGGTATATGGACAGAATGGAATAGTAGCCTCGGGAAAAAAATGAACAATGCCGTTTTCAGGACTACAGTGGAGCCTAGAAATAATAATATAAGGTTAAGTAAGTCAAAAGGGTATGACAAATATCCTATGATATCATTTGTACATGTTATCCTAAGATTGCTACCAATGAACATATTTCCACAGAAAAAGACACTCACAGACTTATGAAATAAACTAATGGTTAGCCAAAATGAAAGGGGGGAGGATGGGTAAATTAGGACTATGGGATTAACATAAATATACTAATGTATGTTACATGCATATAAACATATAACAGAAAAACTATATGAATTATATAATCACCAATACCTTTAAAATATACATTCTGTATTCACATACATGGTAACAGAATCCGAAGAAGAACAGACATATGTAGGAATCATTGAGCAGATTCTGTACAGCCAGACAATCAAAAAACTCTAATCAAATTTACTCCAAAAAGAAATAGAATTAAATTTAAAAAACAAACATAAGTAAGGAGACATAAACTTCTGGGGGCTCGTCCCAGCACATTCCACTCTAATTTACAACCACGGAACACTACCTCCAGGAAGATTCTGTTGCCCTAGTAACAAGAGATGAGAACGTAATAATGCTGCCGCCTTGTGGCTGTTTCCCACAACAGCAGCATTAAACCCAGTGCTAATGGTTGCTTAATAGTCACAAGGACTGCAGGGCTCTAAATGACACCTGCCCTGAAAAATGCCCTGGGGTAGGGAATAGGCAAGAAAATTCAACACATGAGAAATTTTTCAAGAAGTCAATAAGAGGAGGGAAGTTGTACTCACTCTTTAAAAAAAAGGAAAAGAAAAAAAAGGACATGCCTAAAGCTCAGTATAAGGAATTATTAGACACATGCAAATTCAAATTCAAAAAGGTTTCAGCTCACACCAGTCATTTCCATCAGCAAAATGTCTATAAACTATAAATGCTGAAGGGGTTTTAGAGAACTGTGTACCTTCCAGCTGCTGGTGGGATGTAAAGTGGTAACAGCACTAACGCAAACTGAATGGAGCTGCTTGAAAAGGTAAAAATTGAGCTACCATATGATGCAGCAGGGCACCTCATGGGCTTATAACCTAAGACTACCAGAATCGGAAAGACACAGGCAGTCAAATGTGCACTGCAGCAATATTGAAATAGCAAAGACATGGAAGCAAAAAAAATGTCCATAAACAGATGAATGGACAGAGAAGAAGTGGTATATGGACAGAATGGAATAGTAGCCTCGGGGAAAAAATGAACAATGCCGTTTTCAGGACTACAGTAGAGCCTAGAAATAATCATATAAGGTTAAGTAAGTCAAAAGGGTATGACAATTATCCTATGATATCATTTATACATGTTATCCTAAGATTGCTACCAATGAACATATTTCCACAGAAAAAGACACTCACAGACTTATGAAATAAACTAATTGTTAGCCAAAATGAAAGGTGGGAGGATGGGTAAATTAGGACTATGGGGTTAACATACATATACTAATGTATGTTAAGTGTATAAAAACATATAACAGATAAACTGTATGAATTATATAATCACCAATACCTTTAAAATATACATTCTGTAATCACATACATGGTAACAGAATCCGAAGATGAACAGACATATGTAGGAATCATTGAGCAGTTTCTGTACAGCCAGACAATCAAAACACTCTAATCAAATTTACTCCGATAAGAAATAGAAATTACATTTAAAAAACAAACCTAAGTAAGGAGACATAAACTTCTGGGGGCTTGTCCCAGCACATTCCACTCTAATTTACAACCTCGGAACACTACCTCCAGGAAGATTCTGTTGCCCTAGTAACAAGAGATGAGAACGTAATAATGCTGCCGCCTTGTGGCTCTTTCTCACAACAGCAGCTTTAAACCCAGTGCTAATGGTTGCTTAATAGTCACATGGACTGCAGGGCTCTAAATGACACCTGCCCTGAAAAATGCCCTGGGGTAAGGAATAGGCAAGAATATTCAACACATGAGAAATTTTTCAAGAAATCAATAAGAGGAGGGAAGTTGTACTCACTCTTTAAAAAAAAAGGAAAAGAAAAAAAAGGACATGCCTAAAGCTCAGTAGAATGAATTATTAGACACATGCAAATTCAAATGGAAAAAGGTTTCAGCTCACACCAATCGTTTCCATCAGCAAAATGTCTACAAACTATAAATGCTGAAGGGGTTTTAGAGAACTGTGTACCTTCTAGCTGCTGGTGGGATGTAAAGTGGTAACAGCACTAACACAAACTGAATGGAGCTGCTTGAAAAGATAAAAATTGAGGTACCATATGATGCGGCAGGTCACCTTTTGGGCCTATAACCTAAGACCACCTGAATCGGAAAGACACAGGCAGGCAAATGAGCACTGCAGCAATATTGAAATAGCCAAGACATGGAAGCAGAAAAAAGGTTCATAAACAGATGAATGGACAAAGAAGAATTGGTATACGTACCAAATAGAATAGTAGCCTCGGGAAAAAAATGAACAATGCCGTTTTCAGGACTACAGTTGAGCCTAGAAATAATCATATAACGTTAAGTAACTCAAAAGGGTACGACAAATATCCTATGATAACATTTATACATGTTATCCTAAGATTGCTACCAATGAACATATTTCCACAGAAAAAGACACTCACAGACTTATCAAATAAACTAATGGTTAGCCAAAATGAAAGGTGGGAGGATGCGTTAACTAGGACTATGGGGTTAACATACATATACTAATGTATGTTAAGTGTATAAAAACATATAACAGATAAACTGTATGAATTATATAATCACCAATACCTTTAAAATATACATTTTGTAATCACATACATGGTAACAGGACCCGAGGATGAACAGACATATGTATGAATCATTGAGCAGATTCTGTACAGCCAGGCAATCAAAACACTAAAATCAAATTTACTCCGATAAGAAATAGAAATTAAATTTAAAAAACAAACATAAGTAAGGAGACATAAACTTCTGGAGGCTTGTCCCAGCACATTCCACTCTAATTTACAACCTCGGAACACTACCTCCAGGAAGACTCTGTTGCCATAGTAACAAGAGTTGAGAACGTAATAATGCTGCCGCCTTGTGGCTGTTTCCCACAACAGCAGCTTTAAACCCAGTGCTAATGGTTGCTTAATAGTCAAAACGACTGCAGGGGTCTAAATGACACCTGCCCTCAAAAAATGCCCTGGGGTAGGGAATACGCAAGAAAATTCAACACATGAGAAATTTTTCAAAAAGTGAATATGAAGAGGGCAGTTGTACTCACACTTTAACAAAAAAAGGAAAAGAAGAAAAAGGATATGCCTAAAGATCAGTATAAGGAATTATTCGCCACATGCGTATCCAACCTCCAAAACGGTTTCAGCTCACACCAGTCAAATGGCCATCAGCAAAAAGTCTACAAACTATAAATGCTGAAGGGGTTTTAGAGAAATGCATACCTTCTATCTGCTGCTGGGATGAAAAGTGGTAACAGCACTAATGCAAACTGAATGGAGCTGCTTGAAAAGGTAAAAATTGAGCTACCATATGATGCGGCAGGGCACCTCTTGGGCTTATAACCTAAGACTACCAGAATCGGAAAGACACAGGCAGTCAAATGTGCACTGCAGCAATATGGAAATAGCAAAGACATGGAAGCAAAAAAAATGTCCATAAACAGATGAATGGACAAAGAAGAAGTGGTATACGTACCAAATAGAATAGTAGCCTCGGGAAAAAAATGAACAATGCCGTTTTCAGGACTACAGTTGAGCCTAGAAATAATCATATAAGGTTAAGTAACTCAAAAGGGTACGACAAATATCCTATGATAACATTTATACATGTTATCCTAAGATAGCTACCAATGAACATATTTCCACAGAAAAAGACACTCACAGACTTATGAAATAAACTAATGGTTAGACAAAATGAAAGGTGGGAGGATGGGTAAACTAGGACTATGGGGTTAACATACATATACTAACGTATGTTAAGTGTATAAAAACATATAACAGATAAACTGTATGAATTATATAATCACCAATACCTTTAAAATATACATTCTGTAATCACATACATGGTAACAGAATCCGAAGATGAACAGACATATGTAGGAATCATTGAGCAGTTTCTGTACAGCCAGACAATCAAAACACTCTAATCAAATTTACTCCGATAAGAAATAGAAATTACATTTAAAAAACAAACCTAAGTAAGGAGACATAAACTTCTGGGGGCTTGTCCCAGCACATTCCACTCTAATTTACAACCTCGGAACACTACCTCCAGGAAGATTCTGTTGCCCTAGTAACAAGAGATGAGAACGTAATAATGCTGCCGCCTTGTGGCTCTTTCCCACAACAGCAGCTTTAAACCCAGTGCTAATGGTTGCTTAATAGTCACATGGACTGCAGGGCTCTAAATGACACCTGCCCTGAAAAATGCCCTGGGGTAGGGAATAGGCAAGAATATTCAACACATGAGAAATTTTTCAAGAAGTCAATAAGAGGAGGGAAGTTGTACTCACTCTTTAAAAAAAAAGGAAAAGAAAAAAAAGGACATGCCTAAAGCTCAGTAGAATGAATTATTAGACACATGCAAATTCAAATTCAAAAAGGTTTCAGCTCACACCAGTCGTTTCCATCAGCAAAATGTCTACAAACTATAAATGCTGAAGGGGTTTTAGAGAACTGTGTACCTTCTAGCTGCTGGTGGGATGTAAAGTGGTAACAGCACTAACGCAAACTGAATGGAGCTGCTTGAAAAGATAAAAATTGAGCTACCATATGATGCGGCAGGTCACCTTTTGGGCCTATAACCTAAGACCACCTGAATCGGAAAGACACAGGCAGGCAAATGAGCACTGCAGCAATATTGAAATAGCCAAGACATGGAAGCAGAAAAAAGGTTCATAAACAGATGAATGGACAAAGAAGAAGTGGTATACGTACCAAATAGAATAGTAGCCTCGGGAAAAAAATGAACAATGCCGTTTTCAGGACTACAGTTGAGGCTAGAAATAATCATATAACGTTAAGTAACTCAAAAGGGTACGACAAATATCCTATGAAAACATTTATACATGTTATCCTAAGATTGCTACCAATGAACATATTTCCACAGAAAAAGACACTCACAGACTTCTCAAATAAACTAATGGTTAGCCAAAATGAAAGGTGGGAGGATGGGTAAATTAGGACTATGGGGTTAACATACATATACTAATGTATGTTAAGTGTATAAAAACATATAACAGATAAACTGTATGAATTATATAATCACCAATACCTTTAAAATATACATTTTGTAATCACATACATGGTAACAGGACCCGAAGATGAACAGACATATGTATGAATCATTGAGCAGATTCTGTACAGCCAGGCAATCAAAACACTCTAATCAAATTTACTCTGATAAGAAATAGAAATTAAATTTAAAAAACAAACATAAGTAAGGAGACATAAACTTCTGGGGGCTTGTCCCAGCACATTCCACTCTAATTTACAACCTTGGAACACTACCTCCAGGAAGACTCTGTTGCCGTAGTAACAAGAGTTGAGAACGTAATAATGCTGCGGCCTTGTGGCTGTTTCCCACAACAGCAGCTTTAAACCCAGTACTAATAGTTGCTTAATAGTCACAAGCACTGCAGGGCTCTAAATGACACCTGCCCTGAAAAATGCCCTGGGGTAGGGAATAGGCAAGAAAATTCAACACATGAGAAATTTTTCAAGAAGTCAATAAGAGGAGGGAAGTTGTACTCACTCTTTAAAAAAAAGGAAAAGAAAAAAAAGGACATGCCTAAAGCTCAGTATAAGGAATTATTAGACACATGCAAATTCAAATTCAAAAAGGTTTCAGCTCACACCAGTCATTTCCATCAGCAAAATGTCTATAAACTATAAATGCTGAAGGGGTTTTAGAGAACTGTGTACCTTCTAGCTGCTGGTGGGATGTAAAGTGGTAACAGCACTAACGCAAACTGAATGGAGCTTCTTGACAAGGTAAAAATTGAGCTACCATATGATGCAGCAGGTCACCCTTTGGGCCTATAACCTAAGACCACCTGAATCGGAAAGACACAGGCAGGCAAATGAGCACTGCAGCAATATTGAAATAGCCAAGACATGGAAGCAGAAAAAAGGTTCATAAACAGATGAATGGACAAAGAAGAAGTAGTATACGTACCAAATAGAATAGTAGCCTGGGGAAAAAAATGAACAACGCCGTTTTCAGGACTACAGTTGAGCCTAGAAATAATCATATAAGGTTAACTAACTCAAAAGGGTACGACAAATATCCTATGATAATATTTATACATGTTATCCTAAGATTGCTACCAATGAACATATTTCCACAGAAAAAGACACTCACAGACTTATGAAATAAACTAATGGTTAGCAAACTGAAAGGTGGGAGGATGGGTAAATTAGGACTATGGGGTTAACATACATATACTAATGTATGTTAAGTGTATAACAACATATAACAGATAAACTGTATGAATTATATAATCACCAATAACTTTAAAATATACATTTTGTAATCACATACATGGTAACAGGACCCGAAGATGAACAGACATATATATGAATCATTGAGCAGATCCTGTACAGCCAGGCAATCAAAACACTCTAATCAAATTTACGCTGATAAGAAATAGAAATGAAATTTAAAAAACAAACATAAGTAAGGAGACATAAACTTCTGGGGGCTTGTCCCAGCACATTCCACTCTAATTTACAACCTCAGAACACTACCTCCAGGAAGATTCTGTTGCCCTAGTAACAAGAGTTGAGAACGTAATAATGCTGCTGCCTTGTGGCTGTTTCCCACAACAGCAGCTTTAAACCCAGTGCTAATGGTTGCTTAATAGTCACAACGACTGCAGGGGTCTAAATGACACCTGCCCTCAAAAAGTGCCCTTGGGTAGGGAATAGGCAAGAAAATTCAACACATGAGAAATTTTTCAAAAAGTGAATATGAAGAGGGAAGTTGTACTCACACTTTAACAAAAAAAGGAAAAGAAGAAAAAGGATATGCCTAAAGATCAGTATAAGGAATTATTCACCACATGCGTATCCAACCTCCATAAAGGTTTCAGCTCACAACAGTCAAATGGCCATCAGCAAAAAGTCTACAAACTATAAATGCTGAAGGGGTTTTAGAGAAATGTGTACCTTCTATCTGCTGCTGGGATGTAAAGTGGTAACAGCACTAACGCAAACTGAATGGAGCCTCTTGAAAAGGTAGAAATTGAGCTACCATATGATGCGGCAGGGCACCTCTTCGGCTTATAACCTAAGACTACCAGAATCGGAAAGACACAGGCAGTCAAATGTGCACTGCAGCAATATGGAAATAGCAAAGACATGGAAGCAAAAAAAATGTCCATAAACAGATGAATGGACAAAGAAGAAGTGGTATACGTACCAAATAGAATAGTAGCCTCGGGAAAAAAATGAACAATGCCGTTTTCAGGACTACAGTTGAGCCTAGAAATAATCATATAAGGTTAAGTAACTCAAAAGGGTACGACAAATATCCTATGATAACATTTATACATGTTATCCTAAGATAGCTACCAATGAACATATTTCCACAGAAAAAGACACTCACAGACTTATGAAATAAACTAATGGTTAGACAAAATGAAAGGTGGGAGGATGGGTAAACTAGGACTATGGGGTTAACATACATATACTAATGTATGTTAAGTGTATAAAAACATATAACAGATAAACTGTATGAATTATATAATCACCAATACCTTTAAAATATACATTCTGTAATCACATACATGGTAACAGAATCCGAAGATGAACAGACATATGTAGGAATCATTGAGCAGTTTCTGTACAGCCAGACAATCAAAACACTCTAATCAAATTTACTCCGATAAGAAATAGAAATTACATTTAAAAAACAAACCTAAGTAAGGAGACATAAACTTCTGCGGGCTTGTCCCAGCACATTCCACTCTAATTTACAACCTCGGAACACTACCTCCAGGAAGATTCTGTTGCCCTAGTAACAAGAGATGAGAACGTAATAATGCTGCCGCCTTGTGGCTCTTTCCCACAACAGCAGCTTTAAACCCAGTGCTAATGGTTGCTTAATAGTCACATGGACTGCAGGGCTCTAAATGACACCTGCCCTGAAAAATGCCCTGGGGTAGGGAATAGGCAAGAATATTCAACACATGAGAAATTTTTCAAGAAGTCAATAAGAGGAGGGAAGTTGTACTCACTCTTTAAAAAAAAAGGAAAAGAAAAAAATGGACATGCCTAAAGCTCAGTAGAATGAATTATTAGACACATGCAAATTCAAATTCAAAAAGGTTTCAGCTCACACCAGTCGTTTCCATCAGCAAAATGTCTACAAACTATAAATGCTGAAGGGGTTTTAGAGAACTGTGTACCTTCTAGCTGCTGGTGGGATGTAAAGTGGTAACAGCACTAACGCAAACTGAATGGAGCTGCTTGAAAAGATAAAAATTGAGCTACCATATGATGCGGCAGGTCACCTTTTGGGCCTATAACCTAAGACCACCTGAATCGGAAAGACACAGGCAGGCAAATGAGCACTGCAGCAATATTGAAATAGCCAAGACATGGAAGCAGAAAAAAGGTTCATAAACAGATGAATGGACAAAGAAGAAGTGGTATACGTACCAAATAGAATAGTAGCCTCGGGAAAAAAATGAACAATGCCGTTTTCAGGACTACAGTTGAGCCTAGAAATAATCATATAAGGTTAAGTAACTCAAAAGTGTACGACAAATATCCTATGAAAACATTTATACATGTTATCCTAAGATTGCTACCAATGAACATATTTCCACAGAAAAAGACACTCACAGACTTATCAAATAAACTAATGGTTAGCCAAAATGAAAGGTGGGAGGATGGGTAAATTAGGACTATGGGGTTAACATACATATACTAATGTATGTTAAGTGTATAAAAACATATAACAGATAAACTGTATGAATTATATAATCACCAATACCTTTAAAATATACATTTTGTAATCACATACATGGTAAGAGGACCCGAAGATGAACAGACATATGTATGAATCATTGAGCAGATTCTGTACAGCCAGGCAATCAAAACACTCTAATCAAATTTACTCTGATAAGAAATAGAAATTAAATTTAAAAAACAAACATAAGTAAGGAGACATAAACTTCTGGGGGCTTGTCCCAGCACATTCCACTCTAATTTACAACCTCGGAACACTACCTCCAGGAAGACTCTGTTGCCGTAGTAACAAGAGTTGAGAACGTAATAATGCTGCGGCCTTGTGGCTGTTTCCCACAACAGCAGCTTTAAACCCAGTACTAATAGTTGCTTAATAGTCACAAGGACTGCAGGGCTCTAAATGACACCTGCCCTCAAAAAATGCCCTGGGGTAGGGAATAGGCAAGAAAATTCAACACATGAGAAATTTTTCAAGAAGTCAATAAGAGGAGGGAAGTTGTACTCACTCTTTAAAAAAAAGGAAAAGAAAAAAATGGACATGCCTAAAGCTCAGTATAAGGAATTATTAGACACATGCAAATTCAAATTCAAAAAGGTTTCAGCTCACACCAGTCATTTCCATCAGCAAAATGTCTATAAACTATAAATGCTGAAGGGGTTTTAGAGAACTGTGTACCTTCTAGCTGCTGGTGGGATGTAAAGTGGTAACAGCACTAACGCAAACTGAATGGAGCTTCTTGACAAGGTAAAAATTGAGCTACCATATGATGCAGCAGGTCACCCTTTGGGCCTATAACCTAAGACCACCTGAATCGGAAAGACACAGGCAGGCAAATGAGCACTGCAGCAATATTGAAATAGCCAAGACATGGAAGCAGAAAAAAGGTTCATAAACAGATGAATGGACAAAGAAGAAGTAGTATACGTACCAAATAGAATAGTAGCCTGGGGAAAAAAATGAACAACGCCGTTTTCAGGACTACAGTTGAGCCTAGAAATAATCATATAAGGTTAACTAACTCAAAAGGGTACGACAAATATCCTATGATAATATTTATACATGTTATCCTAAGATTGCTACCAATGAACATATTTCCACAGAAAAAGACACTCACAGACTTATGAAATAAACTAATGGTTAGCAAACTGAAAGGTGGGAGGATGGGTAAATTAGGACTATGGGGTTAACATACATATACTAATGTATGTTAAGTGTATAACAACATATAACAGATAAACTGTATGAATTATATAATCACCAATACCTTTAAAATATACATTTTGTAATCACATACATGGTAACAGGACCCGAAGATGAACAGACATATGTATGAATCATTGAGCAGATCCTGTACAGCCAGGCAATCAAAACACTCTAATCAAATTTACGCTGATAAGAAATAGAAATGAAATTTAAAAAACAAACATAAGTAAGGAGACATAAACTTCTGGGGGCTTGTCCCAGCACATTCCACTCTAATTTACAACCTCAGAACACTACCTCCAGGAAGATTCTGTTGCTCTAGTAACAAGAGTTGAGAACGTAATAATGCTGCCGCCTTGTGGCTGTTTCCCACAACAGCAGCTTTAAACCCAGTGCTAATGGTTGCTTAATAGTCACAACGACTGCAGGGGTCTAAATGACACCTGCCCTCAAAAAGTGCCCTTGGGTAGGGAATAGGCAAGAAAATTCAACACATGAGAAATTTTTCAAAAAGTGAATATGAAGAGGGAAGTTGTACTCACACTTTAACAAAAAAAGGAAAAGAAGAAAAAGGATATGCCTAAAGATCAGTATAAGGAATTATTCGCCACATGCGTATCCAACCTCCATAAAGGTTTCAGCTCACAACAGTCAAATGGCCATCAGCAAAAGTCTACAAACTATAAATGCTGAAGGTGTTTTAGAGAAATGTGTACCTTCTATCTGCTGCTGGGATGTAAAGTGGTAACAGCACTAACGCAAACTGAATGGAGCCGCTTGAAAAGGTAGAAATTGAGCTACCATATGATGCGGCAGGGCACCTCTCGGGCTTATAACCTAAGACCACCAGAATCGGAAAGACACAGGCAGTCAAATGTGCACTGCAGCAATACTGAAATAGCCAAGACATGGAAGCAAAAAAAGGTCCATAAACAGATGAATGGACAGAGAAGAAGTGGTATATGGACAGAATGGAATAGTAGCCTCGGGAAAAAAATGAACAATGCCGTTTTCAGGACTACAGTGGAGCCTAGAAATAATAATATAAGGTTAAGTAAGTCAAAAGGGTATGACAAATATCCTATGATATCATTTGTACATGTTATCCTAAGATTGCTACCAATGAACATATTTCCACAGAAAAAGACACTCACAGACTTATGAAATAAACTAATGGTTAGCCAAAATGAAAGGGGGGAGGATGGGTAAATTAGGACTATGGGATTAACATAAATATACTAATGTATGTTACATGCATATAAACATATAACAGATAAACTATATGAATTATATAATCACCAATACCTTTAAAATATACATTCTGTAATCACATACATGGTAACAGAATCCGAAGATGAACAGACATATGTAGGAATCATTGAGCAGATTCTGTACAGCCAGACAATCAAAAAACTCTAATCAAATTTACTCCAAAAAGAAATAGAATTAAATTTAAAAAACAAACATAAGTAAGGAGACATAAACTTCTGGGGGCTCGTCCCAGCACATTCCACTCTAATTTACAACCACGGAACACTACCTCCAGGAAGATTCTGTTGCCCTAGTAACAAGAGATGAGAACGTAATAATGCTGCCGCCTTGTGGCTGTTTCCCACAACAGCAGCATTAAACCCAGTGCTAATGGTTGCTTAATAGTCACAAGGACTGCAGGGCTCTAAATGACACCTGCCCTGAAAAATGCCCTGGGGTAGGGAATAGGCAAGAAAATTCAACACATGAGAAATTTTTCAAGAAGTCAATAAGAGGAGGGAAGTTGTACTCACTCTTTAAAAAAAAAGGAAAAGAAAAAAAAGGACATGCCTAAAGCTCAGTATAAGGAATTATTAGACACATGCAAATTCAAATTCAAGAAGGTTTCAGCTCACACCAGTCATTTCCATCAGCAAAATGTCTATAAACTATAAATGCTGAAGGGGTTTTAGAGAACTGTGTACCTTCTAGCTGCTGGTGGGATGTAAAGTGGTAACAGCACTAACGCAAACTGAATGGAGCTGCTTGAAAAGGTAAAAATTGAGCTACCATATGATGCAGCAGGGCACCTCATGGGCTTATAACCTAAGACTACCAGAATCGGAAAGACACAGGCAGTCAAATGTGCACTGCAGCAATACTGAAATAGCAAAGACATGGAAGCAAAAAAAATGTCCATAAACAGATGAATGGACAGAGAAGAAGTGGTATATGGACAGAATGGAATAGTAGCCTCGGGGAAAAAATGAACAATGCCGTTTTCAGGACTACAGTAGAGCCTAGAAATAATCATATAAGGTTAAGTAAGTCAAAAGGGTATGACAATTATCCTATGATATCATTTATACATGTTATCCTAAGATTGCTACCAATGAACATATTTCCACAGAAAAAGACACTCACAGACTTATGAAATAAACTAATTGTTAGCCAAAATGAAAGGTGGGAGGATGGGTAAATTAGGACTATGGGGTTAACATACATATACTAATGTATGTTAAGTGTATAAAAACATATAACAGATAAACTGTATGAATTATATAATCACCAATACCTTTAAAATATACATTCTGTAATCACATACATGGTAACAGAATCCGAAGATGAACAGACATATGTAGGAATCATTGAGCAGTTTCTGTACAGCCAGACAATCAAAACACTCTAATCAAATTTACTCCGATAAGAAATAGAAATTACATTTAAAAAACAAACCTAAGTAAGGAGACATAAACTTCTGGGGGCTTGTCCCAGCACATTCCACTCTAATTTACAACCTCGGAACACTACCTCCAGGAAGATTCTGTTGCCCTAGTAACAAGAGATGAGAACGTAATAATGCTGCCGCCTTGTGGCTCTTTCTCACAACAGCAGCTTTAAACCCAGTGCTAATGGTTGCTTAATAGTCACATGGACTGCAGGGCTCTAAATGACACCTGCCCTGAAAAATGCCCTGGGGTAAGGAATAGGCAAGAATATTCAACACATGAGAAATTTTTCAAGAAATCAATAAGAGGAGGGAAGTTGTACTCACTCTTTAAAAAAAAAGGAAAAGAAAAAAAAGGACATGCCTAAAGCTCAGTAGAATGAATTATTAGACACATGCAAATTCAAATGGAAAAAGGTTTCAGCTCACACCAATCGTTTCCATCAGCAAAATGTCTACAAACTATAAATGCTGAAGGGGTTTTAGAGAACTGTGTACCTTCTAGCTGCTGGTGGGATGTAAAGTGGTAACAGCACTAACACAAACTGAATGGAGCTGCTTGAAAAGATAAAAATTGAGGTACCATATGATGCGGCAGGTCACCTTTTGGGCCTATAACCTAAGACCACCTGAATCGGAAAGACACAGGCAGGCAAATGAGCACTGCAGCAATATTGAAATAGCCAAGACATGGAAGCAGAAAAAAGGTTCATAAACAGATGAATGGACAAAGAAGAATTGGTATACGTACCAAATAGAATAGTAGCCTCGGGAAAAAAATGAACAATGCCGTTTTCAGGACTACAGTTGAGCCTAGAAATAATCATATAACGTTAAGTAACTCAAAAGGGTACGACAAATATCCTATGATAACATTTATACATGTTATCCTAAGATTGCTACCAATGAACATATTTCCACAGAAAAAGACACTCACAGACTTATCAAATAAACTAATGGTTAGCCAAAATGAAAGGTGGGAGGATGGGTTAACTAGGACTATGGGGTTAACATACATATACTAATGTATGTTAAGTGTATAAAAACATATAACAGATAAACTGTATGAATTATATAATCACCAATACCTTTAAAATATACATTTTGTAATCACATACATGGTAACAGGACCCGAGGATGAACAGACATATGTATGAATCATTGAGCAGATTCTGTACAGCCAGGCAATCAAAACAGTAAAATCAAATTTACTCCGATAAGAAATAGAAATTAAATTTAAAAAACAAACATAAGTAAGGAGACATAAACTTCTGGAGGCTTGTCCCAGCACATTCCACTCTAATTTACAACCTCGGAACACTACCTCCAGGAAGACTCTGTTGCCATAGTAACAAGAGTTGAGAACGTAATAATGCTGCCGCCTTGTGGCTGTTTCCCACAACAGCAGCTTTAAACCCAGTGCTAATGGTTGCTTAATAGTCAAAACGACTGCAGGGGTCTAAATGACACCTGCCCTCAAAAAATGCCCTGGGGTAGGGAATACGCAAGAAAATTCAACACATGAGAAATTTTTCAAAAAGTGAATATGAAGAGGGCAGTTGTACTCACACTTTAACAAAAAAAGGAAAAGAAGAAAAAGGATATGCCTAAAGATCAGTATAAGGAATTATTCGCCACATGCGTATCCAACCTCCAAAAAGGTTTCAGCTCACACCAGTCAAACGGCCATCAGCAAAAAGTCTACAAACTATAAATGCTGAAGGGGTTTTAGAGAAATGTATACCTTCTATCTGCTGCTGGGATGAAAAGTGGTAACAGCACTAATGCAAACTGAATGGAGCTGCTTGAAAAGGTAAAAATTGAGCTACCATATGATGCGGCAGGTCACCTCTTCGGCTTATAACCTAAGACTACCAGAATCGGAAAGACACAGGCAGTCAAATGTGCACTGCAGCAATATGGAAATAGCAAAGACATGGAAGCAAAAAAAATGTCCATAAACAGATGAATGGACAAAGAAGAAGTGGTATACGTACCAAATAGAATAGTAGCCTCGGGAAAAAAATGAACAATGCCGTTTTCAGGACTACAGTTGAGCCTAGAAATAATCATATAAGGTTAAGTAACTCAAAAGGGTACGACAAATATCCTATGTTAACATTTATACATGTTATCCTAAGATAGCTACCAATGAACATATTTCCACAGAAAAAGACACTCACAGACTTATGAAATAAACTAATGGTTAGACAAAATGAAAGGTGGGAGGATGGGTAAACTAGGACTATGGGGTTAACATACATATACTAATGTATGTTAAGTGTATAAAAACATATAACAGATAAACTGTATGAATTATATAATCACCAATACCTTTAAAATATACATTCTGTAATCACATACATGGTAACAGAATCCGAAGATGAACAGACATATGTAGGAATCATTGAGCAGTTTCTGTACAGCCAGACAATCAAAACACTCTAATCAAATTTACTCCGATAAGAAATAGAAATTACATTTAAAAAACAAACCTAAGTAAGGAGACATAAACTTCTGCGGGCTTGTCCCAGCACATTCCACTCTAATTTACAACCTCGGAACACTACCTCCAGGAAGATTCTGTTGCCCTAGTAACAAGAGATGAGAACGTAATAATGCTGCCGCCTTGTGGCTCTTTCCCACAACAGCAGCTTTAAACCCAGTGCTAATGGTTGCTTAATAGTCACATGGACTGCAGGGCTCTAAATGACACCTGCCCTGAAAAATGCCCTGGGGTAGGGAATAGGCAAGAATATTCAACACATGAGAAATTTTTCAAGAAGTCAATAAGAGGAGGGAAGTTGTACTCACTCTTTAAAAAAAAAGGAAAAGAAAAAAATGGACATGCCTAAAGCTCAGTAGAATGAATTATTAGACACATGCAAATTCAAATTCAAAAAGGTTTCAGCTCACACCAGTCGTTTCCATCAGCAAAATGTCTACAAACTATAAATGCTGAAGGGGTTTTAGAGAACTGTGTACCTTCTAGCTGCTGGTGGGATGTAAAGTGGTAACAGCACTAACGCAAACTGAATGGAGCTGCTTGAAAAGATAAAAATTGAGCTACCATATGATGCGGCAGGTCACCTTTTGGGCCTATAACCTAAGACCACCTGAATCGGAAAGACACAGGCAGGCAAATGAGCACTGCAGCAATATTGAAATAGCCAAGACATGGAAGCAGAAAAAAGGTTCATAAACAGATGAATGGACAAAGAAGAAGTGGTATACGTACCAAATAGAATAGTAGCCTCGGGAAAAAAATGAACAATGCCGTTTTCAGGACTACAGTTGAGCCTAGAAATAATCATATAAGGTTAAGTAACTCAAAAGTGTACGACAAATATCCTATGAAAACATTTATACATGTTATCCTAAGATTGCTACCAATGAACATATTTCCACAGAAAAAGACACTCACAGACTTATGAAATAAACTAATGGTTAGCCAAAATGAAAGGTGGGAGGATGGGTTAACTAGGACTATGGGGTTAACATACATATACTAATGTATGTTAAGTGTATAAAAACATATAACAGATAAACTGTATGAATTATATAATCACCAATACCTTTAAAATATACATTTTGTAATCACATACATGGTAAGAGGACCCGAAGATGAACAGACATATGTATGAATCATTGAGCAGATTCTGTACAGCCAGGCAATCAAAACACGCTAATCAAATTTACTCTGATAAGAAATAGAAATTAAATTTAAAAAACAAACATAAGTAAGGAGACATAAACTTCTGGGGGCTTGTCCCAGCACATTCCACTCTAATTTACAACCTCGGAACACTACCTCCAGGAAGACTCTGTTGCCGTAGTAACAAGAGTTGAGAACGTAATAATGCTGCGGCCTTGTGGCTGTTTCCCACAACAGCAGCTTTAAACCCAGTACTAATAGTTGCTTAATAGTCACAAGGACTGCAGGGCTCTAAATGACACCTGCCCTCAAAAAATGCCCTGGGGTAGGGAATAGGCAAGAAAATTCAACACATGAGAAATTTTTCAAGAAGTCAATAAGAGGAGGGAAGTTGTACTCACTCTTTAAAAAAAAGGAAAAGAAAAAAAAGGACATGCCTAAAGCTCAGTATAAGGAATTATTAGACACATGCAAATTCAAATTCAAAAAGGTTTCAGCTCACACCAGTCATTTCCATCAGCAAAATGTCTATAAACTATAAATGCTGAAGGGGTTTTAGAGAACTGTGTACCTTCTAGCTGCTGGTGGGATGTAAAGTGGTAACAGCACTAACGCAAACTGAATGGAGCTTCTTGACAAGGTAAAAATTGAGCTACCATATGATGCAGCAGGTCACCCTTTGGGCCTATAACCTAAGACCACCTGAATCGGAAAGACACAGGCAGGCAAATGAGCACTGCAGCAATATTGAAATAGCCAAGACATGGAAGCAGAAAAAAGGTTCATAAACAGATGAATGGACAAAGAAGAAGTAGTATACGTACCAAATAGAATAGTAGCCTGGGGAAAAAAATGAACAACGCCGTTTTCAGGACTACAGTTGAGCCTAGAAATAATCATATAAGGTTAACTAACTCAAAAGGGTACGACAAATATCCTATGATAATATTTATACATGTTATCCTAAGATTGCTACCAATGAACATATTTCCACAGAAAAAGACACTCACAGACTTATGAAATAAACTAATGGTTAGCAAAATGAAAGGTGGGAGGATGGGTAAATTAGGACTATGGGGTTAACATACATATACTAATGTATGTTAAGTGTATAACAACATATAACAGATAAACTGTATGAATTATATAATCACCAATACCTTTAAAATATACATTTTGTAATCACATACATGGTAACAGGACCCGAAGATGAACAGACATATGTATGAATCATTGAGCAGATCCTGTACAGCCAGGCAATCAAAACACTCTAATCAAATTTACGCTGATAAGAAATAGAAATGAAATTTAAAAAACAAACATAAGTAAGGAGACATAAACTTCTGGGGGCTTGTCCCAGCACATTCCACTCTAATTTACAACCTCAGAACACTACCTCCAGGAAGATTCTGTTGCCCTAGTAACAAGAGTTGAGAACGTAATAATGCTGCCGCCTTGTGGCTGTTTCCCACAACAGCAGCTTTAAACCCAGTGCTAATGGTTGCTTAATAGTCACAACGATTGCAGGGGTCTAAATGACACCTGCCCTCAAAAAGTGCCCTTGGGTAGGGAATAGGCAAGAAAATTCAACACATGAGAAATTTTTCAAAAAGTGAATATGAAGAGGGAAGTTGTACTCACACTTTAACAAAAAAAGGAAAAGAAGAAAAAGGATATGCCTAAAGATCAGTATAAGGAATTATTCGCCACATGCGTATCCAACCTCCATAAAGGTTTCAGCTCACAACAGTCAAATGGCCATCAGCAAAAGTCTACAAACTATAAATGCTGAAGGTGTTTTAGAGAAATGTGTACCTTCTATCTGCTGCTGGGATGTAAAGTGGTAACAGCACTAACGCAAACTGAATGGAGCCGCTTGAAAAGGTAGAAATTGAGCTACCATATGATGCGGCAGGGCACCTCTCGGGCTTATAACCTAAGACCACCAGAATCGGAAAGACACAGGCAGTCAAATGTGCACTGCAGCAATACTGAAATAGCCAAGACATGGAAGCAAAAAAAGGTCCATAAACAGATGAATGGACAGAGAAGAAGTGGTATATGGACAGAATGGAATAGTAGCCTCGGGAAAAAAATGAACAATGCCGTTTTCAGGACTACAGTAGAGCCTAGAAATAATAATATAAGGTTAAGTAAGTCAAAAGGGTATGACAAATATCCTATGATATCATTTATACATGTTATCCTAAGATTGCTACCAATGAACATATTTCCACAGAAAAAGACACTCACAGACTTATGAAATAAACTAATGGTTAGCCAAAATGAAAGGGGGGAGGATGGGTAAATTAGGACTATGGGATTAACATAAATATACTAATGTATGTTACATGCATATAAACATATAACAGATAAACTATATGAATTATATAATCACCAATACCTTTAAAATATACATTCTGTATTCACATACATGGTAACAGAATCCGAAGATGAACAGACATATGTAGGAATCATTGAGCAGATTCTGTACAGCCAGACAATCAAAAAACTCTAATCAAATTTACTCCAAAAAGAAATAGAATTAAATTTAATAAACAAACATAAGTAAGGAGACATAAACTTCTGGGGGCTCGTCCCAGCACATTCCACTCTAATTTACAACCACGGAACACTACTTCCAGGAAGATTCTGTTGCCCTAGTAACAAGAGATGAGAACGTAATAATGCTGCCGCCTTGTGGCTGTTTCCCACAACAGCAACATTAAACCCAGTGCTAATGGTTGCTTAATAGTCACAAGGACTGCAGGGCTCTAAATGACACCTGCCCTGAAAAATGCCCTGGGGTAGGGAATAGGCAAGAAAATTCAACACATGAGAAATTTTTCAAGAAGTCAATAAGAGGAGGGAAGTTGTACTCACTCTTTAAAAAAAAAGGAAAAGAAAAAAAAGGACATGCCTAAAGCTCAGTATAAGGAATTATTAGACACATGCAAATTCAAATTCAAGAAGGTTTCAGCTCACACCAGTCATTTCCATCAGCAAAATGTCTATAAACTATAAATGCTGAAGGGGTTTTAGAGAACTGTGTACCTTCTAGCTGCTGGTGGGATGTAAAGTGGTAACAGCACTAACGCAAACTGAATGGAGCTGCTTGAAAAGGTAAACATTGAGCTACCATATGATGCGGCAGGGCACCTCTTGGGCTTATAACCTAAGACTACCAGAATCGGAAAGACACAGGCAGTCAAATGTGCACTGCAGCAATATTGAAATAGCAAAGACATGGAAGCAAAAAAAATGTCCATAAACAGATGAATGGACAGAGAAGAAGTGGTATATGGACAGAATGGAATAGTAGCCTCGGGGAAAAAATGAACAATGGCGTTTTCAGGACTACAGTAGAGCCTAGAAATAATCATATAAGGTTAAGTAAGTCAAAAGGGTATGACAATTATCCTATGATATCATTTATACATGTTATCCTAAGATTGCTACCAATGAACATATTTCCACAGAAAAAGACACTCACAGACTTATGAAATAAACTAATTGTTAGCCAAAATGAAAGGTGGGAGGACGGGTAAATTAGGACTATGGGGTTAACATACATATACTAATGTATGTTAAGTGTATAAAAACATATAACAGATAAACTGTATGAATTATATAATCACCAATACCTTTAAAATATACATTCTGTAATCACATACATGGTAACAGAATCCGAAGATGAACAGACATATGTAGGAATCATTGAGCAGTTTCTGTACAGCCAGACAATCAAAACACTCTAATCAAATTTACTCCGATAAGAAATAGAAATTAAATTTAAAAAACAAACCTAAGTAAGGAGACATAAACTTCTGGGGGCTTGTCCCAGCACATTCCACTCTAATTTACAACCTCGGAACACTACCTCCAGGAAGATTCTGTTGCCCTAGTAACAAGAGATGAGAACGTAATAATGCTGCCGCCTTGTGGCTCTTTCCCACAACAGCAGCTTTAAACCCAGTGCTAATGGTTGCTTAATAATCACATGGACTGCAGGGCTCTAAATGACACCTGCCCTGAAAAATGCCCTGGGGTAAGGAATAGGCAAGAATATTCAACACATGAGAAATTTTTCAAGAAATCAATAAGAGGAGGGAAGTTGTACTCACTCTTTAAAAAAAAAGGAAAAGAAAAAAAAGGACATGCCTAAACCTCAGTAGAATGAATTATTAGACACATGCAAATTCAAATGGAAAAAGGTTTCAGCTCACACCAATCGTTTCCATCAGCAAAATGTCTACAAACTATAAATGCTGAAGGGGTTTTAGAGAACTGTGTACCTTCTAGCTGCTGGTGGGATGTAAAGTGGTAACAGCACTAACACAAACTGAATGGAGCTGCTTGAAAAGATAAAAATTGAGCTACCATATGATGCGGCAGGTCACCTTTTGGGCCTATAACCTAAGACCACCTGAATCGGAAAGACACAGGCAGGCAAATGAGCACTGCAGCAATATTGAAATAGCCAAGACATGGAAGCAGAAAAAAGGTTCATAAACAGATGAATGGACAAAGAAGAAGTGGTATACGTACCAAATAGAATAGTAGCCTCGGGAAAAAAATGAACAATGCCGTTTTCAGGACTACAGTTGAGCCTAGAAATAATCATATAACGTTAAGTAACTCAAAAGGGTACGACAAATATCCTATGATAACATTTATACATGTTATCCTAAGATAGCTACCAATGAACATATTTCCACAGAAAAAGACACTCACAGACTTATCAAATAAACTAATGGTTAGCCAAAATGAAAGGTGGGAGGATGGGTTAACTAGGACTATGGGGTTAACATACATATACTAATGTATGTTAAGTGTATAAAAACATATAACAGATAAACTGTATGAATTATATAATCACCAATACCTTTAAAATATACATTTTGTAATCACATACATGGTAACAGGACCCGAGGATGAACAGACATATGTATGAATCATTGAGCAGATTCTGTACAGCCAGGCAATCAAAACACTAAAATCAAATTTACTCCGATAAGAAATAGAAATTAAATTTAAAAAACAAACCTAAGTAAGGAGACATAAACTTCTGGAGGCTTGTCCCAGCACATTCCACTCTAATTTACAACCTCGGAACACTACCTCCAGGAAGACTCTGTTGCCATAGTAACAAGAGTTGAGAACATAATAATGCTGCCGCCTTGTGGCTGTTTCCCACAACAGCAGCTTTAAACCCAGTGCTAATGGTTGCTTAATAGTCAAAACGACTGCAGGGGTCTAAATGACACCTGCCCTCAAAAAATGCCCTGGGGTAGGGAATAGGCAAGAAAATTCAACACATGAGAAATTTTTCAAGAAGTCAATAAGAGGAGGGAA
Organism: Balaenoptera borealis; assembly: GCF_965194805.1. Taxonomy (NCBI): domain Eukaryota; kingdom Metazoa; phylum Chordata; class Mammalia; order Artiodactyla; family Balaenopteridae; genus Balaenoptera; species Balaenoptera borealis. The sequence continues at coordinate 56,150 of NW_028123082.1, forward strand.
GTTGTACTCACTCTTTAAAAAAAAGGAAAAGAAAAAAATGGACATGCCTAAAGCTCAGTATAAGGAATTATTAGACACATGCAAATTCAAATTCAAAAAGGTTTCAGCTCACACCAGTCATTTCCATCAGCAAAATGTCTATAAACTATAAATGCTGAAGGGGTTTTAGAGAACTGTGTACCTTCTAGCTGCTGGTGGGATGTAAAGTGGTAACAGCACTAACGCAAACTGAATGGAGCTTCTTGACAAGGTAAAAATTGAGCTACCATATGATGCAGCAGGTCACCCTTTGGGCCTATAACCTAAGACCTCCTGAATCGGAAAGACACAGGCAGGCAAATGAGCACTGCAGCAATATTGAAATAGCCAAGACATGGAAGCAGAAAAAAGGTTCATAAACAGATGAATGGACAAAGAAGAAGTAGTATACGTACCAAATAGAATAGTAGCCTGGGGAAAAAAATTAACAACGCCGTTTTCAGGACTACAGTTGAGCCTAGAAATAATCATATAAGGTTAAGTAACTCAAAAGTGTACGACAAATATCCTATGAAAACATTTATACATGTTATCCTAAGATTGCTACCAATGAACATATTTCCACAGAAAAAGACACTCACAGACTTATGAAATAAACTAATGGTTAGCCAAAATGAAAGGTGGGAGGATGGGTTAACTAGGACTATGGGGTTAACATACATATACTAATGTATGTTAAGTGTATAAAAACATATAACAGATAAACTGTATGAATTATATAATCACCAATACCTTTAAAATATACATTTTGTAATCACATACATGGTAAGAGGACCCGAAGATGAACAGACATATGTATGAATCATTGAGCAGATTCTGTACAGCCAGGCAATCAAAACACGCTAATCAAATTTACTCTGATAAGAAATAGAAATTAAATTTAAAAAACAAACATAAGTAAGGAGACATAAACTTCTGGGGGCTTGTCCCAGCACATTCCACTCTAATTTACAACCTCGGAACACTACCTCCAGGAAGACTCTGTTGCCGTAGTAACAAGAGTTGAGAACGTAATAATGCTGCGGCCTTGTGGCTGTTTCCCACAACAGCAGCTTTAAACCCAGTACTAATAGTTGCTTAATAGTCACAAGGACTGCAGGGCTCTAAATGACACCTGCCCTCAAAAAATGCCCTGGGGTAGGGAATAGGCAAGAAAATTCAACACATGAGAAATTTTTCAAGAAGTCAATAAGAGGAGGGAAGTTGTACTCACTCTTTAAAAAAAAGGAAAAGAAAAAAAAGGACATGCCTAAAGCTCAGTATAAGGAATTATTAGACACATGCAAATTCAAATTCAAAAAGGTTTCAGCTCACACCAGTCATTTCCATCAGCAAAATGTCTATAAACTATAAATGCTGAAGGGGTTTTAGAGAACTGTGTACCTTCTAGCTGCTGGTGGGATGTAAAGTGGTAACAGCACTAACGCAAACTGAATGGAGCTTCTTGACAAGGTAAAAATTGAGCTACCATATGATGCAGCAGGTCACCCTTTGGGCCTATAACCTAAGACCACCTGAATCGGAAAGACACAGGCAGGCAAATGAGCACTGCAGCAATATTGAAATAGCCAAGACATGGAAGCAGAAAAAAGGTTCATAAACAGATGAATGGACAAAGAAGAAGTAGTATACGTACCAAATAGAATAGTAGCCTGGGGAAAAAAATGAACAACGCCGTTTTCAGGACTACAGTTGAGCCTAGAAATAATCATATAAGGTTAACTAACTCAAAAGGGTACGACAAATATCCTATGATAATATTTATACATGTTATCCTAAGATTGCTACCAATGAACATATTTCCACAGAAAAAGACACTCACAGACTTATGAAATAAACTAATGGTTAGCAAAATGAAAGGTGGGAGGATGGGTAAATTAGGACTATGGGGTTAACATACATATACTAATGTATGTTAAGTGTATAACAACATATAACAGATAAACTGTATGAATTATATAATCACCAATACCTTTAAAATATACATTTTGTAATCACATACATGGTAACAGGACCCGAAGATGAACAGACATATGTATGAATCATTGAGCAGATCCTGTACAGCCAGGCAATCAAAACACTCTAATCAAATTTACGCTGATAAGAAATAGAAATGAAATTTAAAAAACAAACATAAGTAAGGAGACATAAACTTCTGGGGGCTTGTCCCAGCACATTCCACTCTAATTTACAACCTCAGAACACTACCTCCAGGAAGATTCTGTTGCCCTAGTAACAAGAGTTGAGAACGTAATAATGCTGCCGCCTTGTGGCTGTTTCCCACAACAGCAGCTTTAAACCCAGTGCTAATGGTTGCTTAATAGTCACAACGATTGCAGGGGTCTAAATGACACCTGCCCTCAAAAAGTGCCCTTGGGTAGGGAATAGGCAAGAAAATTCAACACATGAGAAATTTTTCAAAAAGTGAATATGAAGAGGGAAGTTGTACTCACACTTTAACAAAAAAAGGAAAAGAAGAAAAAGGATATGCCTAAAGATCAGTATAAGGAATTATTCGCCACATGCGTATCCAACCTCCATAAAGGTTTCAGCTCACAACAGTCAAATGGCCATCAGCAAAAGTCTACAAACTATAAATGCTGAAGGTGTTTTAGAGAAATGTGTACCTTCTATCTGCTGCTGGGATGTAAAGTGGTAACAGCACTAACGCAAACTGAATGGAGCCGCTTGAAAAGGTAGAAATTGAGCTACCATATGATGCGGCAGGGCACCTCTCGGGCTTATAACCTAAGACCACCAGAATCGGAAAGACACAGGCAGTCAAATGTGCACTGCAGCAATACTGAAATAGCCAAGACATGGAAGCAAAAAAAGGTCCATAAACAGATGAATGGACAGAGAAGAAGTGGTATATGGACAGAATGGAATAGTAGCCTCGGGAAAAAAATGAACAATGCCGTTTTCAGGACTACAGTAGAGCCTAGAAATAATAATATAAGGTTAAGTAAGTCAAAAGGGTATGACAAATATCCTATGATATCATTTATACATGTTATCCTAAGATTGCTACCAATGAACATATTTCCACAGAAAAAGACACTCACAGACTTATGAAATAAACTAATGGTTAGCCAAAATGAAAGGGGGGAGGATGGGTAAATTAGGACTATGGGATTAACATAAATATACTAATGTATGTTACATGCATATAAACATATAACAGATAAACTATATGAATTATATAATCACCAATACCTTTAAAATATACATTCTGTATTCACATACATGGTAACAGAATCCGAAGATGAACAGACATATGTAGGAATCATTGAGCAGATTCTGTACAGCCAGACAATCAAAAAACTCTAATCAAATTTACTCCAAAAAGAAATAGAATTAAATTTAATAAACAAACATAAGTAAGGAGACATAAACTTCTGGGGGCTCGTCCCAGCACATTCCACTCTAATTTACAACCACGGAACACTACTTCCAGGAAGATTCTGTTGCCCTAGTAACAAGAGATGAGAACGTAATAATGCTGCCGCCTTGTGGCTGTTTCCCACAACAGCAACATTAAACCCAGTGCTAATGGTTGCTTAATAGTCACAAGGACTGCAGGGCTCTAAATGACACCTGCCCTGAAAAATGCCCTGGGGTAGGGAATAGGCAAGAAAATTCAACACATGAGAAATTTTTCAAGAAGTCAATAAGAGGAGGGAAGTTGTACTCACTCTTTAAAAAAAAAGGAAAAGAAAAAAAAGGACATGCCTAAAGCTCAGTATAAGGAATTATTAGACACATGCAAATTCAAATTCAAGAAGGTTTCAGCTCACACCAGTCATTTCCATCAGCAAAATGTCTATAAACTATAAATGCTGAAGGGGTTTTAGAGAACTGTGTACCTTCTAGCTGCTGGTGGGATGTAAAGTGGTAACAGCACTAACGCAAACTGAATGGAGCTGCTTGAAAAGGTAAACATTGAGCTACCATATGATGCGGCAGGGCACCTCTTGGGCTTATAACCTAAGACTACCAGAATCGGAAAGACACAGGCAGTCAAATGTGCACTGCAGCAATATTGAAATAGCAAAGACATGGAAGCAAAAAAAATGTCCATAAACAGATGAATGGACAGAGAAGAAGTGGTATATGGACAGAATGGAATAGTAGCCTCGGGGAAAAAATGAACAATGGCGTTTTCAGGACTACAGTAGAGCCTAGAAATAATCATATAAGGTTAAGTAAGTCAAAAGGGTATGACAATTATCCTATGATATCATTTATACATGTTATCCTAAGATTGCTACCAATGAACATATTTCCACAGAAAAAGACACTCACAGACTTATGAAATAAACTAATTGTTAGCCAAAATGAAAGGTGGGAGGACGGGTAAATTAGGACTATGGGGTTAACATACATATACTAATGTATTTTAAGTGTATAAAAACATATAACAGATAAACTGTATGAATTATATAATCACCAATACCTTTAAAATATACATTCTGTAATCACATACATGGTAACAGAATCCGAAGATGAACAGACATATGTAGGAATCATTGAGCAGTTTCTGTACAGCCAGACAATCAAAACACTCTAATCAAATTTACTCCGATAAGAAATAGAAATTAAATTTAAAAAACAAACCTAAGTAAGGAGACATAAACTTCTGGGGGCTTGTCCCAGCACATTCCACTCTAATTTACAACCTCGGAACACTACCTCCAGGAAGATTCTGTTGCCCTAGTAACAAGAGATGAGAACGTAATAATGCTGCCGCCTTGTGGCTCTTTCCCACAACAGCAGCTTTAAACCCAGTGCTAATGGTTGCTTAATAATCACATGGACTGCAGGGCTCTAAATGACACCTGCCCTGAAAAATGCCCTGGGGTAAGGAATAGGCAAGAATATTCAACACATGAGAAATTTTTCAAGAAATCAATAAGAGGAGGGAAGTTGTACTCACTCTTTAAAAAAAAAGGAAAAGAAAAAAAAGGACATGCCTAAACCTCAGTAGAATGAATTATTAGACACATGCAAATTCAAATGGAAAAAGGTTTCAGCTCACACCAATCGTTTCCATCAGCAAAATGTCTACAAACTATAAATGCTGAAGGGGTTTTAGAGAACTGTGTACCTTCTAGCTGCTGGTGGGATGTAAAGTGGTAACAGCACTAACACAAACTGAATGGAGCTGCTTGAAAAGATAAAAATTGAGCTACCATATGATGCGGCAGGTCACCTTTTGGGCCTATAACCTAAGACCACCTGAATCGGAAAGACACAGGCAGGCAAATGAGCACTGCAGCAATATTGAAATAGCCAAGACATGGAAGCAGAAAAAAGGTTCATAAACAGATGAATGGACAAAGAAGAAGTGGTATACGTACCAAATAGAATAGTAGCCTCGGGAAAAAAATGAACAATGCCGTTTTCAGGACTACAGTTGAGCCTAGAAATAATCATATAACGTTAAGTAACTCAAAAGGGTACGACAAATATCCTATGATAACATTTATACATGTTATCCTAAGATAGCTACCAATGAACATATTTCCACAGAAAAAGACACTCACAGACTTATCAAATAAACTAATGGTTAGCCAAAATGAAAGGTGGGAGGATGGGTTAACTAGGACTATGGGGTTAACATACATATACTAATGTATGTTAAGTGTATAAAAACATATAACAGATAAACTGTATGAATTATATAATCACCAATACCTTTAAAATATACATTTTGTAATCACATACATGGTAACAGGACCCGAGGATGAACAGACATATGTATGAATCATTGAGCAGATTCTGTACAGCCAGGCAATCAAAACACTAAAATCAAATTTACTCCGATAAGAAATAGAAATTAAATTTAAAAAACAAACCTAAGTAAGGAGACATAAACTTCTGGAGGCTTGTCCCAGCACATTCCACTCTAATTTACAACCTCGGAACACTACCTCCAGGAAGACTCTGTTGCCATAGTAACAAGAGTTGAGAACATAATAATGCTGCCGCCTTGTGGCTGTTTCCCACAACAGCAGCTTTAAACCCAGTGCTAATGGTTGCTTAATAGTCAAAACGACTGCAGGGGTCTAAATGACACCTGCCCTCAAAAAATGCCCTGGGGTAGGGAATAGGCAAGAAAATTCAACACATGAGAAATTTTTCAAGAAGTCAATAAGAGGAGGGAAGTTGTACTCACTCTTTAAAAAAAAGGAAAAGAAAAAAATGGACATGCCTAAAGCTCAGTATAAGGAATTATTAGACACATGCAAATTCAAATTCAAAAAGGTTTCAGCTCACACCAGTCATTTCCATCAGCAAAATGTCTATAAACTATAAATGCTGAAGGGGTTTTAGAGAACTGTGTACCTTCTAGCTGCTGGTGGGATGTAAAGTGGTAACAGCACTAACGCAAACTGAATGGAGCTTCTTGACAAGGTAAAAATTGAGCTACCATATGATGCAGCAGGTCACCCTTTGGGCCTATAACCTAAGACCTCCTGAATCGGAAAGACACAGGCAGGCAAATGAGCACTGCAGCAATATTGAAATAGCCAAGACATGGAAGCAGAAAAAAGGTTCATAAACAGATGAATGGACAAAGAAGAAGTAGTATACGTACCAAATAGAATAGTAGCCTGGGGAAAAAAATTAACAACGCCGTTTTCAGGACTACAGTTGAGCCTAGAAATAATCATATAAGGTTAAGTAACTCAAAAGTGTACGACAAATATCCTATGAAAACATTTATACATGTTATCCTAAGATTGCTACCAATGAACATATTTCCACAGAAAAAGACACTCACAGACTTATGAAATAAACTAATGGTTAGCCAAAATGAAAGGTGGGAGGATGGGTTAACTAGGACTATGGGGTTAACATACATATACTAATGTATGTTAAGTGTATAAAAACATATAACAGATAAACTGTATGAATTATATAATCACCAATACCTTTAAAATATACATTTTGTAATCACATACATGGTAAGAGGACCCGAAGATGAACAGACATATGTATGAATCATTGAGCAGATTCTGTACAGCCAGGCAATCAAAACACGCTAATCAAATTTACTCTGATAAGAAATAGAAATTAAATTTAAAAAACAAACATAAGTAAGGAGACATAAACTTCTGGGGGCTTGTCCCAGCACATTCCACTCTAATTTACAACCTCGGAACACTACCTCCAGGAAGACTCTGTTGCCGTAGTAACAAGAGTTGAGAACGTAATAATGCTGCGGCCTTGTGGCTGTTTCCCACAACAGCAGCTTTAAACCCAGTACTAATAGTTGCTTAATAGTCACAAGGACTGCAGGGCTCTAAATGACACCTGCCCTCAAAAAATGCCCTGGGGTAGGGAATAGGCAAGAAAATTCAACACATGAGAAATTTTTCAAGAAGTCAATAAGAGGAGGGAAGTTGTACTCACTCTTTAAAAAAAAGGAAAAGAAAAAAAAGGACATGCCTAAAGCTCAGTATAAGGAATTATTAGACACATGCAAATTCAAATTCAAAAAGGTTTCAGCTCACACCAGTCATTTCCATCAGCAAAATGTCTATAAACTATAAATGCTGAAGGGGTTTTAGAGAACTGTGTACCTTCTAGCTGCTGGTGGGATGTAAAGTGGTAACAGCACTAACGCAAACTGAATGGAGCTTCTTGACAAGGTAAAAATTGAGCTACCATATGATGCAGCAGGTCACCCTTTGGGCCTATAACCTAAGACCACCTGAATCGGAAAGACACAGGCAGGCAAATGAGCACTGCAGCAATATTGAAATAGCCAAGACATGGAAGCAGAAAAAAGGTTCATAAACAGATGAATGGACAAAGAAGAAGTAGTATACGTACCAAATAGAATAGTAGCCTGGGGAAAAAAATGAACAACGCCGTTTTCAGGACTACAGTTGAGCCTAGAAATAATCATATAAGGTTAACTAACTCAAAAGGGTACGACAAATATCCTATGATAATATTTATACATGTTATCCTAAGATTGCTACCAATGAACATATTTCCACAGAAAAAGACACTCACAGACTTATGAAATAAACTAATGGTTAGCAAAATGAAAGGTGGGAGGATGGGTAAATTAGGACTATGGGGTTAACATACATATACTAATGTATGTTAAGTGTATAACAACATATAACAGATAAACTGTATGAATTATATAATCACCAATACCTTTAAAATATACATTTTGTAATCACATACATGGTAACAGGACCCGAAGATGAACAGACATATGTATGAATCATTGAGCAGATCCTGTACAGCCAGGCAATCAAAACACTCTAATCAAATTTACGCTGATAAGAAATAGAAATGAAATTTAAAAAACAAACATAAGTAAGGAGACATAAACTTCTGGGGGCTTGTCCCAGCACATTCCACTCTAATTTACAACCTCAGAACACTACCTCCAGGAAGATTCTGTTGCCCTAGTAACAAGAGTTGAGAACGTAATAATGCTGCCGCCTTGTGGCTGTTTCCCACAACAGCAGCTTTAAACCCAGTGCTAATGGTTGCTTAATAGTCACAACGATTGCAGGGGTCTAAATGACACCTGCCCTCAAAAAGTGCCCTTGGGTAGGGAATAGGCAAGAAAATTCAACACATGAGAAATTTTTCAAAAAGTGAATATGAAGAGGGAAGTTGTACTCACACTTTAACAAAAAAAGGAAAAGAAGAAAAAGGATATGCCTAAAGATCAGTATAAGGAATTATTCGCCACATGCGTATCCAACCTCCATAAAGGTTTCAGCTCACAACAGTCAAATGGCCATCAGCAAAAGTCTACAAACTATAAATGCTGAAGGTGTTTTAGAGAAATGTGTACCTTCTATCTGCTGCTGGGATGTAAAGTGGTAACAGCACTAACGCAAACTGAATGGAGCCGCTTGAAAAGGTAGAAATTGAGCTACCATATGATGCGGCAGGGCACCTCTCGGGCTTATAACCTAAGACCACCAGAATCGGAAAGACACAGGCAGTCAAATGTGCACTGCAGCAATACTGAAATAGCCAAGACATGGAAGCAAAAAAAGGTCCATAAACAGATGAATGGACAGAGAAGAAGTGGTATATGGACAGAATGGAATAGTAGCCTCGGGAAAAAAATGAACAATGCCGTTTTCAGGACTACAGTAGAGCCTAGAAATAATAATATAAGGTTAAGTAAGTCAAAAGGGTATGACAAATATCCTATGATATCATTTATACATGTTATCCTAAGATTGCTACCAATGAACATATTTCCACAGAAAAAGACACTCACAGACTTATGAAATAAACTAATGGTTAGCCAAAATGAAAGGGGGGAGGATGGGTAAATTAGGACTATGGGATTAACATAAATATACTAATGTATGTTACATGCATATAAACATATAACAGATAAACTATATGAATTATATAATCACCAATACCTTTAAAATATACATTCTGTATTCACATACATGGTAACAGAATCCGAAGATGAACAGACATATGTAGGAATCATTGAGCAGATTCTGTACAGCCAGACAATCAAAAAACTCTAATCAAATTTACTCCAAAAAGAAATAGAATTAAATTTAATAAACAAACATAAGTAAGGAGACATAAACTTCTGGGGGCTCGTCCCAGCACATTCCACTCTAATTTACAACCACGGAACACTACTTCCAGGAAGATTCTGTTGCCCTAGTAACAAGAGATGAGAACGTAATAATGCTGCCGCCTTGTGGCTGTTTCCCACAACAGCAACATTAAACCCAGTGCTAATGGTTGCTTAATAGTCACAAGGACTGCAGGGCTCTAAATGACACCTGCCCTGAAAAATGCCCTGGGGTAGGGAATAGGCAAGAAAATTCAACACATGAGAAATTTTTCAAGAAGTCAATAAGAGGAGGGAAGTTGTACTCACTCTTTAAAAAAAAAGGAAAAGAAAAAAAAGGACATGCCTAAAGCTCAGTATAAGGAATTATTAGACACATGCAAATTCAAATTCAAGAAGGTTTCAGCTCACACCAGTCATTTCCATCAGCAAAATGTCTATAAACTATAAATGCTGAAGGGGTTTTAGAGAACTGTGTACCTTCTAGCTGCTGGTGGGATGTAAAGTGGTAACAGCACTAACGCAAACTGAATGGAGCTGCTTGAAAAGGTAAACATTGAGCTACCATATGATGCGGCAGGGCACCTCTTGGGCTTATAACCTAAGACTACCAGAATCGGAAAGACACAGGCAGTCAAATGTGCACTGCAGCAATATTGAAATAGCAAAGACATGGAAGCAAAAAAAATGTCCATAAACAGATGAATGGACAGAGAAGAAGTGGTATATGGACAGAATGGAATAGTAGCCTCGGGGAAAAAATGAACAATGGCGTTTTCAGGACTACAGTAGAGCCTAGAAATAATCATATAAGGTTAAGTAAGTCAAAAGGGTATGACAATTATCCTATGATATCATTTATACATGTTATCCTAAGATTGCTACCAATGAACATATTTCCACAGAAAAAGACACTCACAGACTTATGAAATAAACTAATTGTTAGCCAAAATGAAAGGTGGGAGGACGGGTAAATTAGGACTATGGGGTTAACATACATATACTAATGTATGTTAAGTGTATAAAAACATATAACAGATAAACTGTATGAATTATATAATCACCAATACCTTTAAAATATACATTCTGTAATCACATACATGGTAACAGAATCCGAAGATGAACAGACATATGTAGGAATCATTGAGCAGTTTCTGTACAGCCAGACAATCAAAACACTCTAATCAAATTTACTCCGATAAGAAATAGAAATTAAATTTAAAAAACAAACCTAAGTAAGGAGACATAAACTTCTGGGGGCTTGTCCCAGCACATTCCACTCTAATTTACAACCTCGGAACACTACCTCCAGGAAGATTCTGTTGCCCTAGTAACAAGAGATGAGAACGTAATAATGCTGCCGCCTTGTGGCTCTTTCCCACAACAGCAGCTTTAAACCCAGTGCTAATGGTTGCTTAATAATCACATGGACTGCAGGGCTCTAAATGACACCTGCCCTGAAAAATGCCCTGGGGTAAGGAATAGGCAAGAATATTCAACACATGAGAAATTTTTCAAGAAATCAATAAGAGGAGGGAAGTTGTACTCACTCTTTAAAAAAAAAGGAAAAGAAAAAAAAGGACATGCCTAAACCTCAGTAGAATGAATTATTAGACACATGCAAATTCAAATGGAAAAAGGTTTCAGCTCACACCAATCGTTTCCATCAGCAAAATGTCTACAAACTATAAATGCTGAAGGGGTTTTAGAGAACTGTGTACCTTCTAGCTGCTGGTGGGATGTAAAGTGGTAACAGCACTAACACAAACTGAATGGAGCTGCTTGAAAAGATAAAAATTGAGCTACCATATGATGCGGCAGGTCACCTTTTGGGCCTATAACCTAAGACCACCTGAATCGGAAAGACACAGGCAGGCAAATGAGCACTGCAGCAATATTGAAATAGCCAAGACATGGAAGCAGAAAAAAGGTTCATAAACAGATGAATGGACAAAGAAGAAGTGGTATACGTACCAAATAGAATAGTAGCCTCGGGAAAAAAATGAACAATGCCGTTTTCAGGACTACAGTTGAGCCTAGAAATAATCATATAACGTTAAGTAACTCAAAAGGGTACGACAAATATCCTATGATAACATTTATACATGTTATCCTAAGATAGCTACCAATGAACATATTTCCACAGAAAAAGACACTCACAGACTTATCAAATAAACTAATGGTTAGCCAAAATGAAAGGTGGGAGGATGGGTTAACTAGGACTATGGGGTTAACATACATATACTAATGTATGTTAAGTGTATAAAAACATATAACAGATAAACTGTATGAATTATATAATCACCAATACCTTTAAAATATACATTTTGTAATCACATACATGGTAACAGGACCCGAGGATGAACAGACATATGTATGAATCATTGAGCAGATTCTGTACAGCCAGGCAATCAAAACACTAAAATCAAATTTACTCCGATAAGAAATAGAAATTAAATTTAAAAAACAAACCTAAGTAAGGAGACATAAACTTCTGGAGGCTTGTCCCAGCACATTCCACTCTAATTTACAACCTCGGAACACTACCTCCAGGAAGACTCTGTTGCCATAGTAACAAGAGTTGAGAACATAATAATGCTGCCGCCTTGTGGCTGTTTCCCACAACAGCAGCTTTAAACCCAGTGCTAATGGTTGCTTAATAGTCAAAACGACTGCAGGGGTCTAAATGACACCTGCCCTCAAAAAATGCCCTGGGGTAGGGAATAGGCAAGAAAATTCAACACATGAGAAATTTTTCAAGAAGTCAATAAGAGGAGGGAAGTTGTACTCACTCTTTAAAAAAAAGGAAAAGAAAAAAATGGACATGCCTAAAGCTCAGTATAAGGAATTATTAGACACATGCAAATTCAAATTCAAAAAGGTTTCAGCTCACACCAGTCATTTCCATCAGCAAAATGTCTATAAACTATAAATGCTGAAGGGGTTTTAGAGAACTGTGTACCTTCTAGCTGCTGGTGGGATGTAAAGTGGTAACAGCACTAACGCAAACTGAATGGAGCTTCTTGACAAGGTAAAAATTGAGCTACCATATGATGCAGCAGGTCACCCTTTGGGCCTATAACCTAAGACCTCCTGAATCGGAAAGACACAGGCAGGCAAATGAGCACTGCAGCAATATTGAAATAGCCAAGACATGGAAGCAGAAAAAAGGTTCATAAACAGATGAATGGACAAAGAAGAAGTAGTATACGTACCAAATAGAATAGTAGCCTGGGGAAAAAAATGAACAACGCCGTTTTCAGGACTACAGTTGAGCCTAGAAATAATCATATAAGGTTAAGTAACTCAAAAGTGTACGACAAATATCCTATGAAAACATTTATACATGTTATCCTAAGATTGCTACCAATGAACATATTTCCACAGAAAAAGACACTCACAGACTTATGAAATAAACTAATGGTTAGCCAAAATGAAAGGTGGGAGGATGGGTTAACTAGGACTATGGGGTTAACATACATATACTAATGTATGTTAAGTGTATAAAAACATATAACAGATAAACTGTATGAATTATATAATCACCAATACCTTTAAAATATACATTTTGTAATCACATACATGGTAAGAGGACCCGAAGATGAACAGACATATGTATGAATCATTGAGCAGATTCTGTACAGCCAGGCAATCAAAACACGCTAATCAAATTTACTCTGATAAGAAATAGAAATTAAATTTAAAAAACAAACATAAGTAAGGAGACATAAACTTCTGGGGGCTTGTCCCAGCACATTCCACTCTAATTTACAACCTCGGAACACTACCTCCAGGAAGACTCTGTTGCCGTAGTAACAAGAGTTGAGAACGTAATAATGCTGCGGCCTTGTGGCTGTTTCCCACAACAGCAGCTTTAAACCCAGTACTAATAGTTGCTTAATAGTCACAAGGACTGCAGGGCTCTAAATGACACCTGCCCTCAAAAAATGCCCTGGGGTAGGGAATAGGCAAGAAAATTCAACACATGAGAAATTTTTCAAGAAGTCAATAAGAGGAGGGAAGTTGTACTCACTCTTTAAAAAAAAGGAAAAGAAAAAAAAGGACATGCCTAAAGCTCAGTATAAGGAATTATTAGACACATGCAAATTCAAATTCAAAAAGGTTTCAGCTCACACCAGTCATTTCCATCAGCAAAATGTCTATAAACTATAAATGCTGAAGGGGTTTTAGAGAACTGTGTACCTTCTAGCTGCTGGTGGGATGTAAAGTGGTAACAGCACTAACGCAAACTGAATGGAGCTTCTTGACAAGGTAAAAATTGAGCTACCATATGATGCAGCAGGTCACCCTTTGGGCCTATAACCTAAGACCACCTGAATCGGAAAGACACAGGCAGGCAAATGAGCACTGCAGCAATATTGAAATAGCCAAGACATGGAAGCAGAAAAAAGGTTCATAAACAGATGAATGGACAAAGAAGAAGTAGTATACGTACCAAATAGAATAGTAGCCTGGGGAAAAAAATGAACAACGCCGTTTTCAGGACTACAGTTGAGCCTAGAAATAATCATATAAGGTTAACTAACTCAAAAGGGTACGACAAATATCCTATGATAATATTTATACATGTTATCCTAAGATTGCTACCAATGAACATATTTCCACAGAAAAAGACACTCACAGACTTATGAAATAAACTAATGGTTAGCAAAATGAAAGGTGGGAGGATGGGTAAATTAGGACTATGGGGTTAACATACATATACTAATGTATGTTAAGTGTATAACAACATATAACAGATAAACTGTATGAATTATATAATCACCAATACCTTTAAAATATACATTTTGTAATCACATACATGGTAACAGGACCCGAAGATGAACAGACATATGTATGAATCATTGAGCAGATCCTGTACAGCCAGGCAATCAAAACACTCTAATCAAATTTACGCTGATAAGAAATAGAAATGAAATTTAAAAAACAAACATAAGTAAGGAGACATAAACTTCTGGGGGCTTGTCCCAGCACATTCCACTCTAATTTACAACCTCAGAACACTACCTCCAGGAAGATTCTGTTGCCCTAGTAACAAGAGTTGAGAACGTAATAATGCTGCCGCCTTGTGGCTGTTTCCCACAACAGCAGCTTTAAACCCAGTGCTAATGGTTGCTTAATAGTCACAACGATTGCAGGGGTCTAAATGACACCTGCCCTCAAAAAGTGCCCTTGGGTAGGGAATAGGCAAGAAAATTCAACACATGAGAAATTTTTCAAAAAGTGAATATGAAGAGGGAAGTTGTACTCACACTTTAACAAAAAAAGGAAAAGAAGAAAAAGGATATGCCTAAAGATCAGTATAAGGAATTATTCGCCACATGCGTATCCAACCTCCATAAAGGTTTCAGCTCACAACAGTCAAATGGCCATCAGCAAAAGTCTACAAACTATAAATGCTGAAGGTGTTTTAGAGAAATGTGTACCTTCTATCTGCTGCTGGGATGTAAAGTGGTAACAGCACTAACGCAAACTGAATGGAGCCGCTTGAAAAGGTAGAAATTGAGCTACCATATGATGCGGCAGGGCACCTCTCGGGCTTATAACCTAAGACCACCAGAATCGGAAAGACACAGGCAGTCAAATGTGCACTGCAGCAATACTGAAATAGCCAAGACATGGAAGCAAAAAAAGGTCCATAAACAGATGAATGGACAGAGAAGAAGTGGTATATGGACAGAATGGAATAGTAGCCTCGGGAAAAAAATGAACAATGCCGTTTTCAGGACTACAGTAGAGCCTAGAAATAATAATATAAGGTTAAGTAAGTCAAAAGGGTATGACAAATATCCTATGATATCATTTATACATGTTATCCTAAGATTGCTACCAATGAACATATTTCCACAGAAAAAGACACTCACAGACTTATGAAATAAACTAATGGTTAGCCAAAATGAAAGGGGGGAGGATGGGTAAATTAGGACTATGGGATTAACATAAATATACTAATGTATGTTACATGCATATAAACATATAACAGATAAACTATATGAATTATATAATCACCAATACCTTTAAAATATACATTCTGTATTCACATACATGGTAACAGAATCCGAAGATGAACAGACATATGTAGGAATCATTGAGCAGATTCTGTACAGCCAGACAATCAAAAAACTCTAATCAAATTTACTCCAAAAAGAAATAGAATTAAATTTAATAAACAAACATAAGTAAGGAGACATAAACTTCTGGGGGCTCGTCCCAGCACATTCCACTCTAATTTACAACCACGGAACACTACTTCCAGGAAGATTCTGTTGCCCTAGTAACAAGAGATGAGAACGTAATAATGCTGCCGCCTTGTGGCTGTTTCCCACAACAGCAACATTAAACCCAGTGCTAATGGTTGCTTAATAGTCACAAGGACTGCAAGGCTCTAAATGACACCTGCCCTGAAAAATGCCCTGGGGTAGGGAATAGGCAAGAAAATTCAACACATGAGAAATTTTTCAAGAAGTCAATAAGAGGAGGGAAGTTGTACTCACTCTTTAAAAAAAAAGGAAAAGAAAAAAAAGGACATGCCTAAAGCTCAGTATAAGGAATTATTAGACACATGCAAATTCAAATTCAAAAAGGTTTCAGCTCACACCAGTCATTTCCATCAGCAAAATGTCTATAAACTATAAATGCTGAAGGGGTTTTAGAGAACTGTGTACCTTCTAGCTGCTGGTGGGATGTAAAGTGGTAACAGCACTAACGCAAACTGAATGGAGCTGCTTGAAAAGGTAAACATTGAGCTACCATATGATGCGGCAGGGCACCTCTTGGGCTTATAACCTAAGACTACCAGAATCGGAAAGACACAGGCAGTCAAATGTGCACTGCAGCAATATTGAAATAGCAAAGACATGGAAGCAAAAAAAATGTCCATAAACAGATGAATGGACAGAGAAGAAGTGGTATATGGACAGAATGGAATAGTAGCCTCGGGGAAAAAATGAACAATGGCGTTTTCAGGACTACAGTAGAGGCTAGAAATAATCATATAAGGTTAAGTAAGTCAAAAGGGTATGACAATTATCCTATGATATCATTTATACATGTTATCCTAAGATTGCTACCAATGAACATATTTCCACAGAAAAAGACACTCACAGACTTATGAAATAAACTAATTGTTAGCCAAAATGAAAGGTGGGAGGACGGGTAAATTAGGCCTATGGGGTTAACATACATATACTAATGTATGTTAAGTGTATAAAAACATATAACAGATAAACTGTATGAATTATATAATCACCAATACCTTTAAAATATACATTCTGTAATCACATACATGGTAACAGAATCCGAAGATGAACAGACATATGTAGGAATCATTGAGCAGTTTCTGTACAGCCAGACAATCAAAACACTCTAATCAAATTTACTCCGATAAGAAATAGAAATTACATTTAAAAAACAAACCTAAGTAAGGAGACATAAACTTCTGGGGGCTTGTCCCAGCACATTCCACTCTAATTTACAACCTCGGAACACTACCTCCAGGAAGATTCTGTTGCCCTAGTAACAAGAGATGAGAACGTAATAATGCTGCCGCCTTGTGGCTCTTTCTCACAACAGCAGCTTTAAACCCAGTGCTAATGGTTGCTTAATAGTCACATGGACTGCAGGGCTCTAAATGACACCTGCCCTGAAAAATGCCCTGGGGTAAGGAATAGGCAAGAATATTCAACACATGAGAAATTTTTCAAGAAATCAATAAGAGGAGGGAAGTTGTACTCACTCTTTAAAAAAAAAGGAAAAGAAAAAAAAGGACATGCCTAAAGCTCAGTAGAATGAATTATTAGACACATGCAAATTCAAATGGAAAAAGGTTTCAGCTCACACCAATCGTTTCCATCAGCAAAATGTCTACAAACTATAAATGCTGAAGGGGTTTTAGAGAACTGTGTACCTTCTAGCTGCTGGTGGGATGTAAAGTGGTAACAGCACTAACACAAACTGAATGGAGCTGCTTGAAAAGATAAAAATTGAGGTACCATATGATGCGGCAGGTCACCTTTTGGGCCTATAACCTAAGACCACCTGAATCGGAAAGACACAGGCAGGCAAATGAGCACTGCAGCAATATTGAAATAGCCAAGACATGGAAGCAGAAAAAAGGTTCATAAACAGATGAATGGACAAAGAAGAATTGGTATACGTACCAAATAGAATAGTAGCCTCGGGAAAAAAATGAACAATGCCGTTTTCAGGACTACAGTTGAGCCTAGAAATAATCATATAACGTTAAGTAACTCAAAAGGGTACGACAAATATCCTATGATAACATTTATACATGTTATCCTAAGATTGCTACCAATGAACATATTTCCACAGAAAAAGACACTCACAGACTTATCAAATAAACTAATGGTTAGCCAAAATGAAAGGTGGGAGGATGGGTTAACTAGGACTATGGGGTTAACATACATATACTAATGTATGTTAAGTGTATAAAAACATATAACAGATAAACTGTATGAATTATATAATCACCAATACCTTTAAAATATACATTTTGTAATCACATACATGGTAACAGGACCCGAGGATGAACAGACATATGTATGAATCATTGAGCAGATTCTGTACAGCCAGGCAATCAAAACACTAAAATCAAATTTACTCCGATAAGAAATAGAAATTAAATTTAAAAAACAAACATAAGTAAGGAGACATAAACTTCGGGAGGCTTGTCCCAGCACATTCCACTCTAATTTACAACCTCGGAACACTACCTCCAGGAAGACTCTGTTGCCATAGTAACAAGAGTTGAGAACGTAATAATGCTGCCGCCTTGTGGCTGTTTCCCACAACAGCAGCTTTAAACCCAGTGCTAATGGTTGCTTAATAGTCAAAACGACTGCAGGGGTCTAAATGACACCTGCCCTCAAAAAATGCCCTGGGGTAGGGAATACGCAAGAAAATTCAACACATGAGAAATTTTTCAAAAAGTGAATATGAAGAGGGCAGTTGTACTCACACTTTAACAAAAAAAGGAAAAGAAGAAAAAGGATATGCCTAAAGATCAGTATAAGGAATTATTCGCCACATGCGTATCCAACCTCCAAAAAGGTTTCAGCTCACACCAGTCAAATGGCCATCAGCAAAAAGTCTACAAACTATAAATGCTGAAGGGGTTTTAGAGAAATGTATACCTTCTATCTGCTGCTGGGATGAAAAGTGGTAACAGCACTAATGCAAACTGAATGGAGCTGCTTGAAAAGGTAAAAATTGAGCTACCATATGATGCGGCAGGGCACCTCTTCGGCTTATAACCTAAGACTACCAGAATCGGAAAGACACAGGCAGTCAAATGTGCACTGCAGCAATATGGAAATAGCAAAGACATGGAAGCAAAAAAAATGTCCATAAACAGATGAATGGACAAAGAAGAAGTGGTATACGTACCAAATAGAATAGTAGCCTCGGGAAAAAAATGAACAATGCCGTTTTCAGGACTACAGTTGAGCCTAGAAATAATCATATAAGGTTAAGTAACTCAAAAGGGTACGACAAATATCCTATGTTAACATTTATACATGTTATCCTAAGATAGCTACCAATGAACATATTTCCACAGAAAAAGACACTCACAGACTTATGAAATAAACTAATGGTTAGACAAAATGAAAGGTGGGAGGATGGGTAAACTAGGACTATGGGGTTAACATACATATACTAATGTATGTTAAGTGTATAAAAACATATAACAGATAAACTGTATGAATTATATAATCACCAATACCTTTAAAATATACATTCTGTAATCACATACATGGTAACAGAATCCGAAGATGAACAGACATATGTAGGAATCATTGAGCAGTTTCTGTACAGCCAGACAATCAAAACACTCTAATCAAATTTACTCCGATAAGAAATAGAAATTACATTTAAAAAACAAACCTAAGTAAGGAGACATAAACTTCTGGGGGCTTGTCCCAGCACATTCCACTCTAATTTACAACCTCGGAACACTACCTCCAGGAAGATTCTGTTGCCCTAGTAACAAGAGATGAGAACGTAATAATGCTGCCGCCTTGTGGCTCTTTCCCACAACAGCAGCTTTAAACCCAGTGCTAATGGTTGCTTAATAGTCACATGGACTGCAGGGCTCTAAATGACACCTGCCCTGAAAAATGCCCTGGGGTAGGGAATAGGCAAGAATATTCAACACATGAGAAATTTTTCAAGAAGTCAATAAGAGGAGGGAAGTTGTACTCACTCTTTAAAAAAAAAGGAAAAGAAAAAAATGGACATGCCTAAAGCTCAGTAGAATGAATTATTAGACACATGCAAATTCAAATTCAAAAAGGTTTCAGCTCACACCAGTCGTTTCCATCAGCAAAATGTCTACAAACTATAAATGCTGAAGGGGTTTTAGAGAACTGTGTACCTTCTAGCTGCTGGTGGGATGTAAAGTGGTAACAGCACTAACGCAAACTGAATGGAGCTGCTTGAAAAGATAAAAATTGAGCTACCATATGATGCGGCAGGTCACCTTTTGGGCCTATAACCTAAGACCACCTGAATCGGAAAGACACAGGCAGGCAAATGAGCACTGCAGCAATATTGAAATAGCCAAGACATGGAAGCAGAAAAAAGGTTCATAAACAGATGAATGGACAAAGAAGAAGTGGTATACGTACCAAATAGAATAGTAGCCTCGGGAAAAAAATGAACAATGCCGTTTTCAGGACTACAGTTGAGCCTAGAAATAATCATATAAGGTTAAGTAACTCAAAAGTGTACGACAAATATCCTATGAAAACATTTATACATGTTATCCTAAGATTGCTACCAATGAACATATTTCCACAGAAAAAGACACTCACAGACTTATGAAATAAACTAATGGTTAGCAAAATGAAAGGTGGGAGGATGGGTAAATTAGGACTATGGGGTTAACATACATATACTAATGTATGTTAAGTGTATAACAACATATAACAGATAAACTGTATGAATTATATAATCACCAATACCTTTAAAATATACATTTTGTAATCACATACATGGTAACAGGACCCGAAGATGAACAGACATATGTATGAATCATTGAGCAGATCCTGTACAGCCAGGCAATCAAAACACTCTAATCAAATTTACGCTGATAAGAAATAGAAATGAAATTTAAAAAACAAACATAAGTAAGGAGACATAAACTTCTGGGGGCTTGTCCCAGCACATTCCACTCTAATTTACAACCTCAGAACACTACCTCCAGGAAGATTCTGTTGCCCTAGTAACAAGAGTTGAGAACGTAATAATGCTGCCGCCTTGTGGCTGTTTCCCACAACAGCAGCTTTAAACCCAGTGCTAATGGTTGCTTAATAGTCACAACGACTGCAGGGGTCTAAATGACACCTGCCCTCAAAAAGTGCCCTTGGGTAGGGAATAGGCAAGAAAATTCAACACATGAGAAATTTTTCAAAAAGTGAATATGAAGAGGGAAGTTGTACTCACACTTTAACAAAAAAAGGAAAAGAAGAAAAAGGATATGCCTAAAGATCAGTATAAGGAATTATTCGCCACATGCGTATCCAACCTCCATAAAGGTTTCAGCTCACAACAGTCAAATGGCCATCAGCAAAAGTCTACAAACTATAAATGCTGAAGGTGTTTTAGAGAAATGTGTACCTTCTAGCTGCTGGTGGGATGTAAAGTGGTAACAGCACTAACGCAAACTGAATGGAGCTGCTTGAAAAGGTAAAAATTGAGCTACCATATGATGTGGCAGGGCACCTCTTGGGCTTATAACCTAAGACTACCAGAATCGGAAAGACACAGGCAGTCAAATGTGCACTGCAGCAATATTGAAATAGCAAAGACATGGAAGCAAAAAAAAAGTCCATAAACAGATGAATGGACAGAGAAGAAGTGGTATATGGACAGAATGGAATAGTAGCCTCGGGGAAAAAATGAACAATGCCGTTTTCAGGACTACAGTAGAGCCTAGAAATAATCATATAAGGTTAAGTAAGTCAAAAGGGTATGACAATTATCCTATGATATCATTTATACATGTTATCCTAAGATTGCTACCAATGAACATATTTCCACAGAAAAAGACACTCACAGACTTATGAAATAAACTAATTGTTAGCCAAAATGAAAGGTGGGAGGACGGGTAAATTAGGCCTATGGGGTTAACATACATATACTAATGTATGTTAAGTGTATAAAAACATATAACAGATAAACTGTATGAATTATATAATCACCAATACCTTTAAAATATACATTCTGTAATCACATACATGGTAACAGAATCCGAAGATGAACAGACATATGTAGGAATCATTGAGCAGTTTCTGTACAGCCAGACAATCAAAACACTCTAATCAAATTTACTCCGATAAGAAATAGAAATTAAATTTAAAAAACAAACCTAAGTAAGGAGACATAAACTTCTGGGGGCTTGTCCCAGCACATTCCACTCTAATTTACAACCTCGGAACACTACCTCCAGGAAGATTCTGTTGCCCTAGTAACAAGAGATGAGAACGTAATAATGCTGCCGCCTTGTGGCTCTTTCCCACAACAGCAGCTTTAAACCCAGTGCTAATGGTTGCTTAATAATCACATGGACTGCAGGGCTCTAAATGACACCTGCCCTGAAAAATGCCCTGGGGTAAGGAATAGGCAAGAATATTCAACACATGAGAAATTTTTCAAGAAATCAATAAGAGGAGGGAAGTTGTACTCACTCTTTAAAAAAAAAGGAAAAGAAAAAAAAGGACATGCCTAAAGCTCAGTAGAATGAATTATTAGACACATGCAAATTCAAATGGAAAAAGGTTTCAGCTCACACCAATCGTTTCCATCAGCAAAATGTCTACAAACTATAAATGCTGAAGGGGTTTTAGAGAACTGTGTACCTTCTAGCTGCTGGTGGGATGTAAAGTGGTAACAGCACTAACACAAACTGAATGGAGCTGCTTGAAAAGATAAAAATTGAGCTACCATATGATGCGGCAGGTCACCTTTTGGGCCTATAACCTAAGACCACATGAATCGGAAAGACACAGGCAGGCAAATGAGCACTGCAGCAATATTGAAATAGCCAAGACATGGAAGCAGAAAAAAGGTTCATAAACAGATGAATGGACAAAGAAGAAGTAGTATACGTACCAAATAGAATAGTAGCCTGGGGAAAAAAATGAACAACGCCGTTTTCAGGACTACAGTTGAGCCTAGAAATAATCATATAAGGTTAAGTAACTCAAAAGGGTACGACAAATATCCTATGATAATATTTATACATGTTATCCTAAGATTGCTACCAATGAACATATTTCCACAGAAAAAGACACTCACAGACTTATGAAATAAACTAATGGTTAGCAAACTGAAAGGTGGGAGGATGGGTAAATTAGGACTATGGGGTTAACATACATATACTAATGTATGTTAAGTGTATAACAACATATAACAGATAAACTGTATGAATTATATAATCACCAATACCTTTAAAATATACATTTTGTAATCACATACATGGTAACAGGACCCGAGGATGAACAGACATTTGTATGAATCATTGAGCAGATTCTGTACAGCCAGGCAATCAAAACACTAAAATCAAATTTACTCCGATAAGAAATAGAAATTAAATTTAAAAAACAAACATAAGTAAGGAGACATAAACTTCTGGAGGCTTGTCCCAGCACATTCCACTCTATTTTACAACCTCGGAACACTACCTCCAGGAAGACTCTGTTGCCATAGTAACAAGAGTTGAGAACATAATAATGCTGCCGCCTTGTGGCTGTTTCCCACAACAGCAGCTTTAAACCCAGTGCTAATGGTTGCTTAATAGTCAAAACGACTGCAGGGGTCTAAATGACACCTGCCCTCAAAAAATGCCCTGGGGTAGGGAATAGGCAAGAAAATTCAACACATGAGAAATTTTTCAAGAAGTCAATAAGAGGAGGGAAGTTGTACTCACTCTTTAAAAAAAAGGAAAAGAAAAAAAAGGACATGCCTAAAGCTCAGTATAAGGAATTATTAGACACATGCAAATTCAAATTCAAAAAGGTTTCAGCTCACACCAGTCATTTCCATCAGCAAAATGTCTATAAACTATAAATGCTGAAGGGGTTTTAGAGAACTGTGTACCTTCTAGCTGCTGGTGGGATGTAAAGTGGTAACAGCACTAACGCAAACTGAATGGAGCTTCTTGACAAGGTAAAAATTGAGCTACCATATGATGCAGCAGGTCACCCTTTTGGCCTATAACCTAAGACCACCTGAATCGGAAAGACACAGGCAGGCAAATGAGCACTGCAGCAATATTGAAATAGCCAAGACATGGAAGCAGAAAAAAGGTTCATAAACAGATGAATGGACAAAGAAGAAGTAGTATACGTACCAAATAGAATAGTAGCCTGGGGAAAAAAATGAACAACGCCGTTTTCAGGACTACAGTTGAGCCTAGAAATAATCATATAAGGTTAAGTAACTCAAAAGGGTACGACAAATATCCTATGATAATATTTATACATGTTATCCTAAGATTGCTACCAATGAACATATTTCCACAGAAAAAGACACTCACAGACTTATGAAATAAACTAATGGTTAGCAAACTGAAAGGTGGGAGGATGGGTAAATTAGGACTATGGGGTTAACATACATATACTAATGTATGTTAAGTGTATAACAACATATAACAGATAAACTGTATGAATTATATAATCACCAATACCTTTAAAATATACATTTTGTAATCACATACATGGTAACAGGACCCGAAGATGAACAGACATATGTATGAATCATTGAGCAGATCCTGTACAGCCAGGCAATCAAAACACTCTAATCAAATTTACGCTGATAAGAAATAGAAATGAAATTTAAAAAACAAACATAAGTAAGGAGACATAAACTTCTGGGGGCTTGTCCCAGCACATTCCACTCTAATTTACAACCTCAGAACACTACCTCCAGGAAGATTCTGTTGCCCTAGTAACAAGAGTTGAGAACGTAATAATGCTGCCGCCTTGTGGCTGTTTCCCACAACAGCAGCTTTAAACCCAGTGCTAATGGTTGCTTAATAGTCACAACGACTGCAGGGGTCTAAATGACACCTGCCCTCAAAAAGTGCCCTTGGGTAGGGAATAGGCAAGAAAATTCAACACATGAGAAATTTTTCAAAAAGTGAATATGAAGAGGGAAGTTGTACTCACACTTTAACAAAAAAAGGAAAAGAAGAAAAAGGATATGCCTAAAGATCAGTATAAGGAATTATTCGCCACATGCGTATCCAACCTCCATAAAGGTTTCAGCTCACAACAGTCAAATGGCCATCAGCAAAAGTCTACAAACTATAAATGCTGAAGGTGTTTTAGAGAAATGTGTACCTTCTATCTGCTGCTGGGATGTAAAGTGGTAACAGCACTAACGCAAACTGAATGGAGCCGCTTGAAAAGGTAGAAATTGAGCTACCATATGATGCGGCAGGGCACCTCTCGGGCTTATAACCTAAGACCACCAGAATCGGAAAGACACAGGCAGTCAAATGTGCACTGCAGCAATACTGAAATAGCCAAGACATGGAAGCAAAAAAAGGTCCATAAACAGATGAATGGACAGAGAAGAAGTGGTATATGGACAGAATGGAATAGTAGCCTCGGGAAAAAAATGAACAATGCCGTTTTCAGGACTACAGTGGAGCCTAGAAATAATAATATAAGGTTAAGTAAGTCAAAAGGGTATGACAAATATCCTATGATATCATTTGTACATGTTATCCTAAGATTGCTACCAATGAACATATTTCCACAGAAAAAGACACTCACAGACTTATGAAATAAACTAATGGTTAGCCAAAATGAAAGGGGGGAGGATGGGTAAATTAGGACTATGGGATTAACATAAATATACTAATGTATGTTACATGCATATAAACATATAACAGATAAACTATATGAATTATATAATCACCAATACCTTTAAAATATACATTCTGTATTCACATACATGGTAACAGAATCCGAAGAAGAACAGACATATGTAGGAATCATTGAGCAGATTCTGTACAGCCAGACAATCAAAA
The DNA here is from genome assembly GCF_965194805.1 of Balaenoptera borealis. Classification (NCBI taxonomy): domain Eukaryota; kingdom Metazoa; phylum Chordata; class Mammalia; order Artiodactyla; family Balaenopteridae; genus Balaenoptera; species Balaenoptera borealis. Next base: position 81,859 of record NW_028123082.1, read on the forward strand.
AACTCTAATCAAATTTACTCCAAAAAGAAATAGAATTAAATTTAAAAAACAAACATAAGTAAGGAGACATAAACTTCTGGGGGCTCGTCCCAGCACATTCCACTCTAATTTACAACCACGGAACACTACCTCCAGGAAGATTCTGTTGCCCTAGTAACAAGAGATGAGAACGTAATAATGCTGCCGCCTTGTGGCTGTTTCCCACAACAGCAGCATTAAACCCAGTGCTAATGGTTGCTTAATAGTCACAAGGACTGCAGGGCTCTAAATGACACCTGCCCTGAAAAATGCCCTGGGGTAGGGAATAGGCAAGAAAATTCAACACATGAGAAATTTTTCAAGAAGTCAATAAGAGGAGGGAAGTTGTACTCACTCTTTAAAAAAAAGGAAAAGAAAAAAAAGGACATGCCTAAAGCTCAGTATAAGGAATTATTAGACACATGCAAATTCAAATTCAAAAAGGTTTCAGCTCACACCAGTCATTTCCATCAGCAAAATGTCTATAAACTATAAATGCTGAAGGGGTTTTAGAGAACTGTGTACCTTCTAGCTGCTGGTGGGATGTAAAGTGGTAACAGCACTAACGCAAACTGAATGGAGCTGCTTGAAAAGGTAAAAATTGAGCTACCATATGATGCAGCAGGGCACCTCATGGGCTTATAACCTAAGACTACCAGAATCGGAAAGACACAGGCAGTCAAATGTGCACTGCAGCAATATTGAAATAGCAAAGACATGGAAGCAAAAAAAATGTCCATAAACAGATGAATGGACAGAGAAGAAGTGGTATATGGACAGAATGGAATAGTAGCCTCGGGGAAAAAATGAACAATGCCGTTTTCAGGACTACAGTAGAGCCTAGAAATAATCATATAAGGTTAAGTAAGTCAAAAGGGTATGACAATTATCCTATGATATCATTTATACATGTTATCCTAAGATTGCTACCAATGAACATATTTCCACAGAAAAAGACACTCACAGACTTATGAAATAAACTAATTGTTAGCCAAAATGAAAGGTGGGAGGATGGGTAAATTAGGACTATGGGGTTAACATACATATACTAATGTATGTTAAGTGTATAAAAACATATAACAGATAAACTGTATGAATTATATAATCACCAATACCTTTAAAATATACATTCTGTAATCACATACATGGTAACAGAATCCGAAGATGAACAGACATATGTAGGAATCATTGAGCAGTTTCTGTACAGCCAGACAATCAAAACACTCTAATCAAATTTACTCCGATAAGAAATAGAAATTACATTTAAAAAACAAACCTAAGTAAGGAGACATAAACTTCTGGGGGCTTGTCCCAGCACATTCCACTCTAATTTACAACCTCGGAACACTACCTCCAGGAAGATTCTGTTGCCCTAGTAACAAGAGATGAGAACGTAATAATGCTGCCGCCTTGTGGCTCTTTCTCACAACAGCAGCTTTAAACCCAGTGCTAATGGTTGCTTAATAGTCACATGGACTGCAGGGCTCTAAATGACACCTGCCCTGAAAAATGCCCTGGGGTAAGGAATAGGCAAGAATATTCAACACATGAGAAATTTTTCAAGAAATCAATAAGAGGAGGGAAGTTGTACTCACTCTTTAAAAAAAAAGGAAAAGAAAAAAAAGGACATGCCTAAAGCTCAGTAGAATGAATTATTAGACACATGCAAATTCAAATGGAAAAAGGTTTCAGCTCACACCAATCGTTTCCATCAGCAAAATGTCTACAAACTATAAATGCTGAAGGGGTTTTAGAGAACTGTGTACCTTCTAGCTGCTGGTGGGATGTAAAGTGGTAACAGCACTAACACAAACTGAATGGAGCTGCTTGAAAAGATAAAAATTGAGGTACCATATGATGCGGCAGGTCACCTTTTGGGCCTATAACCTAAGACCACCTGAATCGGAAAGACACAGGCAGGCAAATGAGCACTGCAGCAATATTGAAATAGCCAAGACATGGAAGCAGAAAAAAGGTTCATAAACAGATGAATGGACAAAGAAGAATTGGTATACGTACCAAATAGAATAGTAGCCTCGGGAAAAAAATGAACAATGCCGTTTTCAGGACTACAGTTGAGCCTAGAAATAATCATATAACGTTAAGTAACTCAAAAGGGTACGACAAATATCCTATGATAACATTTATACATGTTATCCTAAGATTGCTACCAATGAACATATTTCCACAGAAAAAGACACTCACAGACTTATCAAATAAACTAATGGTTAGCCAAAATGAAAGGTGGGAGGATGCGTTAACTAGGACTATGGGGTTAACATACATATACTAATGTATGTTAAGTGTATAAAAACATATAACAGATAAACTGTATGAATTATATAATCACCAATACCTTTAAAATATACATTTTGTAATCACATACATGGTAACAGGACCCGAGGATGAACAGACATATGTATGAATCATTGAGCAGATTCTGTACAGCCAGGCAATCAAAACACTAAAATCAAATTTACTCCGATAAGAAATAGAAATTAAATTTAAAAAACAAACATAAGTAAGGAGACATAAACTTCTGGAGGCTTGTCCCAGCACATTCCACTCTAATTTACAACCTCGGAACACTACCTCCAGGAAGACTCTGTTGCCATAGTAACAAGAGTTGAGAACGTAATAATGCTGCCGCCTTGTGGCTGTTTCCCACAACAGCAGCTTTAAACCCAGTGCTAATGGTTGCTTAATAGTCAAAACGACTGCAGGGGTCTAAATGACACCTGCCCTCAAAAAATGCCCTGGGGTAGGGAATACGCAAGAAAATTCAACACATGAGAAATTTTTCAAAAAGTGAATATGAAGAGGGCAGTTGTACTCACACTTTAACAAAAAAAGGAAAAGAAGAAAAAGGATATGCCTAAAGATCAGTATAAGGAATTATTCGCCACATGCGTATCCAACCTCCAAAACGGTTTCAGCTCACACCAGTCAAATGGCCATCAGCAAAAAGTCTACAAACTATAAATGCTGAAGGGGTTTTAGAGAAATGCATACCTTCTATCTGCTGCTGGGATGAAAAGTGGTAACAGCACTAATGCAAACTGAATGGAGCTGCTTGAAAAGGTAAAAATTGAGCTACCATATGATGCGGCAGGGCACCTCTTGGGCTTATAACCTAAGACTACCAGAATCGGAAAGACACAGGCAGTCAAATGTGCACTGCAGCAATATGGAAATAGCAAAGACATGGAAGCAAAAAAAATGTCCATAAACAGATGAATGGACAAAGAAGAAGTGGTATACGTACCAAATAGAATAGTAGCCTCGGGAAAAAAATGAACAATGCCGTTTTCAGGACTACAGTTGAGCCTAGAAATAATCATATAAGGTTAAGTAACTCAAAAGGGTACGACAAATATCCTATGATAACATTTATACATGTTATCCTAAGATAGCTACCAATGAACATATTTCCACAGAAAAAGACACTCACAGACTTATGAAATAAACTAATGGTTAGACAAAATGAAAGGTGGGAGGATGGGTAAACTAGGACTATGGGGTTAACATACATATACTAACGTATGTTAAGTGTATAAAAACATATAACAGATAAACTGTATGAATTATATAATCACCAATACCTTTAAAATATACATTCTGTAATCACATACATGGTAACAGAATCCGAAGATGAACAGACATATGTAGGAATCATTGAGCAGTTTCTGTACAGCCAGACAATCAAAACACTCTAATCAAATTTACTCCGATAAGAAATAGAAATTAAATTTAAAAAACAAACCTAAGTAAGGAGACATAAACTTCTGGGGGCTTGTCCCAGCACATTCCACTCTAATTTACAACCTCGGAACACTACCTCCAGGAAGATTCTGTTGCCCTAGTAACAAGAGATGAGAACGTAATAATGCTGCCGCCTTGTGGCTCTTTCCCACAACAGCAGCTTTAAACCCAGTGCTAATGGTTGCTTAATAGTCACATGGACTGCAGGGCTCTAAATGACACCTGCCCTGAAAAATGCCCTGGGGTAGGGAATAGGCAAGAATATTCAACACATGAGAAATTTTTCAAGAAGTCAATAAGAGGAGGGAAGTTGTACTCACTCTTTAAAAAAAAAGGAAAAGAAAAAAAAGGACATGCCTAAAGCTCAGTAGAATGAATTATTAGACACATGCAAATTCAAATTCAAAAAGGTTTCAGCTCACACCAGTCGTTTCCATCAGCAAAATGTCTACAAACTATAAATGCTGAAGGGGTTTTAGAGAACTGTGTACCTTCTAGCTGCTGGTGGGATGTAAAGTGGTAACAGCACTAACGCAAACTGAATGGAGCTGCTTGAAAAGATAAAAATTGAGCTACCATATGATGCGGCAGGTCACCTTTTGGGCCTATAACCTAAGACCACCTGAATCGGAAAGACACAGGCAGGCAAATGAGCACTGCAGCAATATTGAAATAGCCAAGACATGGAAGCAGAAAAAAGGTTCATAAACAGATGAATGGACAAAGAAGAAGTGGTATACGTACCAAATAGAATAGTAGCCTCGGGAAAAAAATGAACAATGCCGTTTTCAGGACTACAGTTGAGGCTAGAAATAATCATATAACGTTAAGTAACTCAAAAGGGTACGACAAATATCCTATGAAAACATTTATACATGTTATCCTAAGATTGCTACCAATGAACATATTTCCACAGAAAAAGACACTCACAGACTTCTCAAATAAACTAATGGTTAGCCAAAATGAAAGGTGGGAGGATGGGTAAATTAGGACTATGGGGTTAACATACATATACTAATGTATGTTAAGTGTATAAAAACATATAACAGATAAACTGTATGAATTATATAATCACCAATACCTTTAAAATATACATTTTGTAATCACATACATGGTAACAGGACCCGAAGATGAACAGACATATGTATGAATCATTGAGCAGATTCTGTACAGCCAGGCAATCAAAACACTCTAATCAAATTTACTCTGATAAGAAATAGAAATTAAATTTAAAAAACAAACATAAGTAAGGAGACATAAACTTCTGGGGGCTTGTCCCAGCACATTCCACTCTAATTTACAACCTTGGAACACTACCTCCAGGAAGACTCTGTTGCCGTAGTAACAAGAGTTGAGAACGTAATAATGCTGCGGCCTTGTGGCTGTTTCCCACAACAGCAGCTTTAAACCCAGTACTAATAGTTGCTTAATAGTCACAAGCACTGCAGGGCTCTAAATGACACCTGCCCTGAAAAATGCCCTGGGGTAGGGAATAGGCAAGAAAATTCAACACATGAGAAATTTTTCAAGAAGTCAATAAGAGGAGGGAAGTTGTACTCACTCTTTAAAAAAAAGGAAAAGAAAAAAAAGGACATGCCTAAAGCTCAGTATAAGGAATTATTAGACACATGCAAATTCAAATTCAAAAAGGTTTCAGCTCACACCAGTCATTTCCATCAGCAAAATGTCTATAAACTATAAATGCTGAAGGGGTTTTAGAGAACTGTGTACCTTCTAGCTGCTGGTGGGATGTAAAGTGGTAACAGCACTAACGCAAACTGAATGGAGCTTCTTGACAAGGTAAAAATTGAGCTACCATATGATGCAGCAGGTCACCCTTTGGGCCTATAACCTAAGACCACCTGAATCGGAAAGACACAGGCAGGCAAATGAGCACTGCAGCAATATTGAAATAGCCAAGACATGGAAGCAGAAAAAAGGTTCATAAACAGATGAATGGACAAAGAAGAAGTAGTATACGTACCAAATAGAATAGTAGCCTGGGGAAAAAAATGAACAACGCCGTTTTCAGGACTACAGTTGAGCCTAGAAATAATCATATAAGGTTAAGTAACTCAAAAGGGTACGACAAATATCCTATGATAATATTTATACATGTTATCCTAAGATTGCTACCAATGAACATATTTCCACAGAAAAAGACACTCACAGACTTATGAAATAAACTAATGGTTAGCAAACTGAAAGGTGGGAGGATGGGTAAATTAGGACTATGGGGTTAACATACATATACTAATGTATGTTAAGTGTATAACAACATATAACAGATAAACTGTATGAATTATATAATCACCAATACCTTTAAAATATACATTTTGTAATCACATACATGGTAACAGGACCCGAAGATGAACAGACATATATATGAATCATTGAGCAGATCCTGTACAGCCAGGCAATCAAAACACTCTAATCAAATTTACGCTGATAAGAAATAGAAATGAAATTTAAAAAACAAACATAAGTAAGGAGACATAAACTTCTGGGGGCTTGTCCCAGCACATTCCACTCTAATTTACAACCTCAGAACACTACCTCCAGGAAGATTCTGTTGCCCTAGTAACAAGAGTTGAGAACGTAATAATGCTGCTGCCTTGTGGCTGTTTCCCACAACAGCAGCTTTAAACCCAGTGCTAATGGTTGCTTAATAGTCACAACGACTGCAGGGGTCTAAATGACACCTGCCCTCAAAAAGTGCCCTTGGGTAGGGAATAGGCAAGAAAATTCAACACATGAGAAATTTTTCAAAAAGTGAATATGAAGAGGGAAGTTGTACTCACACTTTAACAAAAAAAGGAAAAGAAGAAAAAGGATATGCCTAAAGATCAGTATAAGGAATTATTCACCACATGCGTATCCAACCTCCATAAAGGTTTCAGCTCACAACAGTCAAATGGCCATCAGCAAAAAGTCTACAAACTATAAATGCTGAAGGGGTTTTAGAGAAATGTGTACCTTCTATCTGCTGCTGGGATGTAAAGTGGTAACAGCACTAACGCAAACTGAATGGAGCCTCTTGAAAAGGTAGAAATTGAGCTACCATATGATGCGGCAGGGCACCTCTTCGGCTTATAACCTAAGACTACCAGAATCGGAAAGACACAGGCAGTCAAATGTGCACTGCAGCAATATGGAAATAGCAAAGACATGGAAGCAAAAAAAATGTCCATAAACAGATGAATGGACAAAGAAGAAGTGGTATACGTACCAAATAGAATAGTAGCCTCGGGAAAAAAATGAACAATGCCGTTTTCAGGACTACAGTTGAGCCTAGAAATAATCATATAAGGTTAAGTAACTCAAAAGGGTACGACAAATATCCTATGATAACATTTATACATGTTATCCTAAGATAGCTACCAATGAACATATTTCCACAGAAAAAGACACTCACAGACTTATGAAATAAACTAATGGTTAGACAAAATGAAAGGTGGGAGGATGGGTAAACTAGGACTATGGGGTTAACATACATATACTAATGTATGTTAAGTGTATAAAAACATATAACAGATAAACTGTATGAATTATATAATCACCAATACCTTTAAAATATACATTCTGTAATCACATACATGGTAACAGAATCCGAAGATGAACAGACATATGTAGGAATCATTGAGCAGTTTCTGTACAGCCAGACAATCAAAACACTCTAATCAAATTTACTCCGATAAGAAATAGAAATTACATTTAAAAAACAAACCTAAGTAAGGAGACATAAACTTCTGCGGGCTTGTCCCAGCACATTCCACTCTAATTTACAACCTCGGAACACTACCTCCAGGAAGATTCTGTTGCCCTAGTAACAAGAGATGAGAACGTAATAATGCTGCCGCCTTGTGGCTCTTTCCCACAACAGCAGCTTTAAACCCAGTGCTAATGGTTGCTTAATAGTCACATGGACTGCAGGGCTCTAAATGACACCTGCCCTGAAAAATGCCCTGGGGTAGGGAATAGGAAAGAATATTCAACACATGAGAAATTTTTCAAGAAGTCAATAAGAGGAGGGAAGTTGTACTCACTCTTTAAAAAAAAAGGAAAAGAAAAAAATGGACATGCCTAAAGCTCAGTAGAATGAATTATTAGACACATGCAAATTCAAATTCAAAAAGGTTTCAGCTCACACCAGTCGTTTCCATCAGCAAAATGTCTACAAACTATAAATGCTGAAGGGGTTTTAGAGAACTGTGTACCTTCTAGCTGCTGGTGGGATGTAAAGTGGTAACAGCACTAACGCAAACTGAATGGAGCTGCTTGAAAAGATAAAAATTGAGCTACCATATGATGCGGCAGGTCACCTTTTGGGCCTATAACCTAAGACCACCTGAATCGGAAAGACACAGGCAGGCAAATGAGCACTGCAGCAATATTGAAATAGCCAAGACATGGAAGCAGAAAAAAGGTTCATAAACAGATGAATGGACAAAGAAGAAGTGGTATACGTACCAAATAGAATAGTAGCCTCGGGAAAAAAATGAACAATGCCGTTTTCAGGACTACAGTTGAGCCTAGAAATAATCATATAAGGTTAAGTAACTCAAAAGTGTACGACAAATATCCTATGAAAACATTTATACATGTTATCCTAAGATTGCTACCAATGAACATATTTCCACAGAAAAAGACACTCACAGACTTATCAAATAAACTAATGGTTAGCCAAAATGAAAGGTGGGAGGATGGGTAAATTAGGACTATGGGGTTAACATACATATACTAATGTATGTTAAGTGTATAAAAACATATAACAGATAAACTGTATGAATTATATAATCACCAATACCTTTAAAATATACATTTTGTAATCACATACATGGTAAGAGGACCCGAAGATGAACAGACATATGTATGAATCATTGAGCAGATTCTGTACAGCCAGGCAATCAAAACACTCTAATCAAATTTACTCTGATAAGAAATAGAAATTAAATTTAAAAAACAAACATAAGTAAGGAGACATAAACTTCTGGGGGCTTGTCCCAGCACATTCCACTCTAATTTACAACCTCGGAACACTACCTCCAGGAAGACTCTGTTGCCGTAGTAACAAGAGTTGAGAACGTAATAATGCTGCGGCCTTGTGGCTGTTTCCCACAACAGCAGCTTTAAACCCAGTACTAATAGTTGCTTAATAGTCACAAGGACTGCAGGGCTCTAAATGACACCTGCCCTCAAAAAATGCCCTGGGGTAGGGAATAGGCAAGAAAATTCAACACATGAGAAATTTTTCAAGAAGTCAATAAGAGGAGGGAAGTTGTACTCACTCTTTAAAAAAAAGGAAAAGAAAAAAAGGGACATGCCTAAAGCTCAGTATAAGGAATTATTAGACACATGCAAATTCAAATTCAAAAAGGTTTCAGCTCACACCAGTCATTTCCATCAGCAAAATGTCTATAAACTATAAATGCTGAAGGGGTTTTAGAGAACTGTGTACCTTCTAGCTGCTGGTGGGATGTAAAGTGGTAACAGCACTAACGCAAACTGAATGGAGCTTCTTGACAAGGTAAAAATTGAGCTACCATATGATGCAGCAGGTCACCCTTTGGGCCTATAACCTAAGACCACCTGAATCGGAAAGACACAGGCAGGCAAATGAGCACTGCAGCAATATTGAAATAGCCAAGACATGGAAGCAGAAAAAAGGTTCATAAACAGATGAATGGACAAAGAAGAAGTAGTATACGTACCAAATAGAATAGTAGCCTGGGGAAAAAAATGAACAACGCCGTTTTCAGGACTACAGTTGAGCCTAGAAATAATCATATAAGGTTAACTAACTCAAAAGGGTACGACAAATATCCTATGATAATATTTATACATGTTATCCTAAGATTGCTACCAATGAACATATTTCCACAGAAAAAGACACTCACAGACTTATGAAATAAACTAATGGTTAGCAAACTGAAAGGTGGGAGGATGGGTAAATTAGGACTATGGGGTTAACATACATATACTAATGTATGTTAAGTGTATAACAACATATAACAGATAAACTGTATGAATTATATAATCACCAATACCTTTAAAATATACATTTTGTAATCACATACATGGTAACAGGACCCGAAGATGAACAGACATATGTATGAATCATTGAGCAGATCCTGTACAGCCAGGCAATCAAAACACTCTAATCAAATTTACGCTGATAAGAAATAGAAATGAAATTTAAAAAACAAACATAAGTAAGGAGACATAAACTTCTGGGGGCTTGTCCCAGCACATTCCACTCTAATTTACAACCTCAGAACACTACCTCCAGGAAGATTCTGTTGCTCTAGTAACAAGAGTTGAGAACGTAATAATGCTGCCGCCTTGTGGCTGTTTCCCACAACAGCAGCTTTAAACCCAGTGCTAATGGTTGCTTAATAGTCACAACGACTGCAGGGGTCTAAATGACACCTGCCCTCAAAAAGTGCCCTTGGGTAGGGAATAGGCAAGAAAATTCAACACATGAGAAATTTTTCAAAAAGTGAATATGAAGAGGGAAGTTGTACTCACACTTTAACAAAAAAAGGAAAAGAAGAAAAAGGATATGCCTAAAGATCAGTATAAGGAATTATTCGCCACATGCGTATCCAACCTCCATAAAGGTTTCAGCTCACAACAGTCAAATGGCCATCAGCAAAAGTCTACAAACTATAAATGCTGAAGGTGTTTTAGAGAAATGTGTACCTTCTATCTGCTGCTGGGATGTAAAGTGGTAACAGCACTAACGCAAACTGAATGGAGCCGCTTGAAAAGGTAGAAATTGAGCTACCATATGATGCGGCAGGGCACCTCTCGGGCTTATAACCTAAGACCACCAGAATCGGAAAGACACAGGCAGTCAAATGTGCACTGCAGCAATACTGAAATAGCCAAGACATGGAAGCAAAAAAAGGTCCATAAACAGATGAATGGACAGAGAATAAGTGGTATATGGACAGAATGGAATAGTAGCCTCGGGAAAAAAATGAACAATGCCGTTTTCAGGACTACAGTGGAGCCTAGAAATAATAATATAAGGTTAAGTAAGTCAAAAGGGTATGACAAATATCCTATGATATCATTTGTACATGTTATCCTAAGATTGCTACCAATGAACATATTTCCACAGAAAAAGACACTCACAGACTTATGAAATAAACTAATGGTTAGCCAAAATGAAAGGGGGGAGGATGGGTAAATTAGGACTATGGGATTAACATAAATATACTAATGTATGTTACATGCATATAAACATATAACAGATAAACTATATGAATTATATAATCACCAATACCTTTAAAATATACATTCTGTAATCACATACATGGTAACAGAATCCGAAGATGAACAGACATATGTAGGAATCATTGAGCAGATTCTGTACAGCCAGACAATCAAAAAACTCTAATCAAATTTACTCCAAAAAGAAATAGAATTAAATTTAAAAAACAAACATAAGTAAGGAGACATAAACTTCTGGGGGCTCGTCCCAGCACATTCCACTCTAATTTACAACCACGGAACACTACCTCCAGGAAGATTCTGTTGCCCTAGTAACAAGAGATGAGAACGTAATAATGCTGCCGCCTTGTGGCTGTTTCCCACAACAGCAGCATTAAACCCAGTGCTAATGGTTGCTTAATAGTCACAAGGACTGCAGGGCTCTAAATGACACCTGCCCTGAAAAATGCCCTGGGGTAGGGAATAGGCAAGAAAATTCAACACATGAGAAATTTTTCAAGAAGTCAATAAGAGGAGGGAAGTTGTACTCACTCTTTAAAAAAAAAGGAAAAGAAAAAAAAGGACATGCCTAAAGCTCAGTATAAGGAATTATTAGACACATGCAAATTCAAATTCAAGAAGGTTTCAGCTCACACCAGTCATTTCCATCAGCAAAATGTCTATAAACTATAAATGCTGAAGGGGTTTTAGAGAACTGTGTACCTTCTAGCTGCTGGTGGGATGTAAAGTGGTAACAGCACTAACGCAAACTGAATGGAGCTGCTTGAAAAGGTAAAAATTGAGCTACCATATGATGCAGCAGGGCACCTCATGGGCTTATAACCTAAGACTACCAGAATCGGAAAGACACAGGCAGTCAAATGTGCACTGCAGCAATACTGAAATAGCAAAGACATGGAAGCAAAAAAAATGTCCATAAACAGATGAATGGACAGAGAAGAAGTGGTATATGGACAGAATGGAATAGTAGCCTCGGGGAAAAAATGAACAATGCCGTTTTCAGGACTACAGTAGAGCCTAGAAATAATCATATAAGGTTAAGTAAGTCAAAAGGGTATGACAATTATCCTATGATATCATTTATACATGTTATCCTAAGATTGCTACCAATGAACATATTTCCACAGAAAAAGACACTCACAGACTTATGAAATAAACTAATTGTTAGCCAAAATGAAAGGTGGGAGGATGGGTAAATTAGGACTATGGGGTTAACATACATATACTAATGTATGTTAAGTGTATAAAAACATATAACAGATAAACTGTATGAATTATATAATCACCAATACCTTTAAAATATACATTCTGTAATCACATACATGGTAACAGAATCCGAAGATGAACAGACATATGTAGGAATCATTGAGCAGTTTCTGTACAGCCAGACAATCAAAACACTCTAATCAAATTTACTCCGATAAGAAATAGAAATTACATTTAAAAAACAAACCTAAGTAAGGAGACATAAACTTCTGGGGGCTTGTCCCAGCACATTCCACTCTAATTTACAACCTCGGAACACTACCTCCAGGAAGATTCTGTTGCCCTAGTAACAAGAGATGAGAACGTAATAATGCTGCCGCCTTGTGGCTCTTTCTCACAACAGCAGCTTTAAACCCAGTGCTAATGGTTGCTTAATAGTCACATGGACTGCAGGGCTCTAAATGACACCTGCCCTGAAAAATGCCCTGGGGTAAGGAATAGGCAAGAATATTCAACACATGAGAAATTTTTCAAGAAATCAATAAGAGGAGGGAAGTTGTACTCACTCTTTAAAAAAAAAGGAAAAGAAAAAAAAGGACATGCCTAAAGCTCAGTAGAATGAATTATTAGACACATGCAAATTCAAATGGAAAAAGGTTTCAGCTCACACCAATCGTTTCCATCAGCAAAATGTCTACAAACTATAAATGCTGAAGGGGTTTTAGAGAACTGTGTACCTTCTAGCTGCTGGTGGGATGTAAAGTGGTAACAGCACTAACACAAACTGAATGGAGCTGCTTGAAAAGATAAAAATTGAGGTACCATATGATGCGGCAGGTCACCTTTTGGGCCTATAACCTAAGACCACCTGAATCGGAAAGACACAGGCAGGCAAATGAGCACTGCAGCAATATTGAAATAGCCAAGACATGGAAGCAGAAAAAAGGTTCATAAACAGATGAATGGACAAAGAAGAATTGGTATACGTACCAAATAGAATAGTAGCCTCGGGAAAAAAATGAACAATGCCGTTTTCAGGACTACAGTTGAGCCTAGAAATAATCATATAACGTTAAGTAACTCAAAAGGGTACGACAAATATCCTATGATAACATTTATACATGTTATCCTAAGATTGCTACCAATGAACATATTTCCACAGAAAAAGACACTCACAGACTTATCAAATAAACTAATGGTTAGCCAAAATGAAAGGTGGGAGGATGGGTTAACTAGGACTATGGGGTTAACATACATATACTAATGTATGTTAAGTGTATAAAAACATATAACAGATAAACTGTATGAATTATATAATCACCAATACCTTTAAAATATACATTTTGTAATCACATACATGGTAACAGGACCCGAGGATGAACAGACATATGTATGAATCATTGAGCAGATTCTGTACAGCCAGGCAATCAAAACACTAAAATCAAATTTACTCCGATAAGAAATAGAAATTAAATTTAAAAAACAAACATAAGTAAGGAGACATAAACTTCTGGAGGCTTGTCCCAGCACATTCCACTCTAATTTACAACCTCGGAACACTACCTCCAGGAAGACTCTGTTGCCATAGTAACAAGAGTTGAGAACGTAATAATGCTGCCGCCTTGTGGCTGTTTCCCACAACAGCAGCTTTAAACCCAGTGCTAATGGTTGCTTAATAGTCAAAACGACTGCAGGGGTCTAAATGACACCTGCCCTCAAAAAATGCCCTGGGGTAGGGAATACGCAAGAAAATTCAACACATGAGAAATTTTTCAAAAAGTGAATATGAAGAGGGCAGTTGTACTCACACTTTAACAAAAAAAGGAAAAGAAGAAAAAGGATATGCCTAAAGATCAGTATAAGGAATTATTCGCCACATGCGTATCCAACCTCCAAAAAGGTTTCAGCTCACACCAGTCAAACGGCCATCAGCAAAAAGTCTACAAACTATAAATGCTGAAGGGGTTTTAGAGAAATGTATACCTTCTATCTGCTGCTGGGATGAAAAGTGGTAACAGCACTAATGCAAACTGAATGGAGCTGCTTGAAAAGGTAAAAATTGAGCTACCATATGATGCGGCAGGTCACCTCTTCGGCTTATAACCTAAGACTACCAGAATCGGAAAGACACAGGCAGTCAAATGTGCACTGCAGCAATATGGAAATAGCAAAGACATGGAAGCAAAAAAAATGTCCATAAACAGATGAATGGACAAAGAAGAAGTGGTATACGTACCAAATAGAATAGTAGCCTCGGGAAAAAAATGAACAATGCCGTTTTCAGGACTACAGTTGAGCCTAGAAATAATCATATAAGGTTAAGTAACTCAAAAGGGTACGACAAATATCCTATGTTAACATTTATACATGTTATCCTAAGATAGCTACCAATGAACATATTTCCACAGAAAAAGACACTCACAGACTTATGAAATAAACTAATGGTTAGACAAAATGAAAGGTGGGAGGATGGGTAAACTAGGACTATGGGGTTAACATACATATACTAATGTATGTTAAGTGTATAAAAACATATAACAGATAAACTGTATGAATTATATAATCACCAATACCTTTAAAATATACATTCTGTAATCACATACATGGTAACAGAATCCGAAGATGAACAGACATATGTAGGAATCATTGAGCAGTTTCTGTACAGCCAGACAATCAAAACACTCTAATCAAATTTACTCCGATAAGAAATAGAAATTACATTTAAAAAACAAACCTAAGTAAGGAGACATAAACTTCTGCGGGCTTGTCCCAGCACATTCCACTCTAATTTACAACCTCGGAACACTACCTCCAGGAAGATTCTGTTGCCCTAGTAACAAGAGATGAGAACGTAATAATGCTGCCGCCTTGTGGCTCTTTCCCACAACAGCAGCTTTAAACCCAGTGCTAATGGTTGCTTAATAGTCACATGGACTGCAGGGCTCTAAATGACACCTGCCCTGAAAAATGCCCTGGGGTAGGGAATAGGCAAGAATATTCAACACATGAGAAATTTTTCAAGAAGTCAATAAGAGGAGGGAAGTTGTACTCACTCTTTAAAAAAAAAGGAAAAGAAAAAAATGGACATGCCTAAAGCTCAGTAGAATGAATTATTAGACACATGCAAATTCAAATTCAAAAAGGTTTCAGCTCACACCAGTCGTTTCCATCAGCAAAATGTCTACAAACTATAAATGCTGAAGGGGTTTTAGAGAACTGTGTACCTTCTAGCTGCTGGTGGGATGTAAAGTGGTAACAGCACTAACGCAAACTGAATGGAGCTGCTTGAAAAGATAAAAATTGAGCTACCATATGATGCGGCAGGTCACCTTTTGGGCCTATAACCTAAGACCACCTGAATCGGAAAGACACAGGCAGGCAAATGAGCACTGCAGCAATATTGAAATAGCCAAGACATGGAAGCAGAAAAAAGGTTCATAAACAGATGAATGGACAAAGAAGAAGTGGTATACGTACCAAATAGAATAGTAGCCTCGGGAAAAAAATGAACAATGCCGTTTTCAGGACTACAGTTGAGCCTAGAAATAATCATATAAGGTTAAGTAACTCAAAAGTGTACGACAAATATCCTATGAAAACATTTATACATGTTATCCTAAGATTGCTACCAATGAACATATTTCCACAGAAAAAGACACTCACAGACTTATGAAATAAACTAATGGTTAGCCAAAATGAAAGGTGGGAGGATGGGTTAACTAGGACTATGGGGTTAACATACATATACTAATGTATGTTAAGTGTATAAAAACATATAACAGATAAACTGTATGAATTATATAATCACCAATACCTTTAAAATATACATTTTGTAATCACATACATGGTAAGAGGACCCGAAGATGAACAGACATATGTATGAATCATTGAGCAGATTCTGTACAGCCAGGCAATCAAAACACGCTAATCAAATTTACTCTGATAAGAAATAGAAATTAAATTTAAAAAACAAACATAAGTAAGGAGACATAAACTTCTGGGGGCTTGTCCCAGCACATTCCACTCTAATTTACAACCTCGGAACACTACCTCCAGGAAGACTCTGTTGCCGTAGTAACAAGAGTTGAGAACGTAATAATGCTGCGGCCTTGTGGCTGTTTCCCACAACAGCAGCT
This sequence comes from Balaenoptera borealis, assembly GCF_965194805.1. Classification (NCBI taxonomy): domain Eukaryota; kingdom Metazoa; phylum Chordata; class Mammalia; order Artiodactyla; family Balaenopteridae; genus Balaenoptera; species Balaenoptera borealis. The sequence continues at coordinate 98,220 of NW_028123082.1, forward strand.
TTAAACCCAGTACTAATAGTTGCTTAATAGTCACAAGGACTGCAGGGCTCTAAATGACACCTGCCCTCAAAAAATGCCCTGGGGTAGGGAATAGGCAAGAAAATTCAACACATGAGAAATTTTTCAAGAAGTCAATAAGAGGAGGGAAGTTGTACTCACTCTTTAAAAAAAAGGAAAAGAAAAAAAAGGACATGCCTAAAGCTCAGTATAAGGAATTATTAGACACATGCAAATTCAAATTCAAAAAGGTTTCAGCTCACACCAGTCATTTCCATCAGCAAAATGTCTATAAACTATAAATGCTGAAGGGGTTTTAGAGAACTGTGTACCTTCTAGCTGCTGGTGGGATGTAAAGTGGTAACAGCACTAACGCAAACTGAATGGAGCTTCTTGACAAGGTAAAAATTGAGCTACCATATGATGCAGCAGGTCACCCTTTGGGCCTATAACCTAAGACCACCTGAATCGGAAAGACACAGGCAGGCAAATGAGCACTGCAGCAATATTGAAATAGCCAAGACATGGAAGCAGAAAAAAGGTTCATAAACAGATGAATGGACAAAGAAGAAGTAGTATACGTACCAAATAGAATAGTAGCCTGGGGAAAAAAATGAACAACGCCGTTTTCAGGACTACAGTTGAGCCTAGAAATAATCATATAAGGTTAACTAACTCAAAAGGGTACGACAAATATCCTATGATAATATTTATACATGTTATCCTAAGATTGCTACCAATGAACATATTTCCACAGAAAAAGACACTCACAGACTTATGAAATAAACTAATGGTTAGCAAAATGAAAGGTGGGAGGATGGGTAAATTAGGACTATGGGGTTAACATACATATACTAATGTATGTTAAGTGTATAACAACATATAACAGATAAACTGTATGAATTATATAATCACCAATACCTTTAAAATATACATTTTGTAATCACATACATGGTAACAGGACCCGAAGATGAACAGACATATGTATGAATCATTGAGCAGATCCTGTACAGCCAGGCAATCAAAACACTCTAATCAAATTTACGCTGATAAGAAATAGAAATGAAATTTAAAAAACAAACATAAGTAAGGAGACATAAACTTCTGGGGGCTTGTCCCAGCACATTCCACTCTAATTTACAACCTCAGAACACTACCTCCAGGAAGATTCTGTTGCCCTAGTAACAAGAGTTGAGAACGTAATAATGCTGCCGCCTTGTGGCTGTTTCCCACAACAGCAGCTTTAAACCCAGTGCTAATGGTTGCTTAATAGTCACAACGATTGCAGGGGTCTAAATGACACCTGCCCTCAAAAAGTGCCCTTGGGTAGGGAATAGGCAAGAAAATTCAACACATGAGAAATTTTTCAAAAAGTGAATATGAAGAGGGAAGTTGTACTCACACTTTAACAAAAAAAGGAAAAGAAGAAAAAGGATATGCCTAAAGATCAGTATAAGGAATTATTCGCCACATGCGTATCCAACCTCCATAAAGGTTTCAGCTCACAACAGTCAAATGGCCATCAGCAAAAGTCTACAAACTATAAATGCTGAAGGTGTTTTAGAGAAATGTGTACCTTCTATCTGCTGCTGGGATGTAAAGTGGTAACAGCACTAACGCAAACTGAATGGAGCCGCTTGAAAAGGTAGAAATTGAGCTACCATATGATGCGGCAGGGCACCTCTCGGGCTTATAACCTAAGACCACCAGAATCGGAAAGACACAGGCAGTCAAATGTGCACTGCAGCAATACTGAAATAGCCAAGACATGGAAGCAAAAAAAGGTCCATAAACAGATGAATGGACAGAGAAGAAGTGGTATATGGACAGAATGGAATAGTAGCCTCGGGAAAAAAATGAACAATGCCGTTTTCAGGACTACAGTAGAGCCTAGAAATAATAATATAAGGTTAAGTAAGTCAAAAGGGTATGACAAATATCCTATGATATCATTTATACATGTTATCCTAAGATTGCTACCAATGAACATATTTCCACAGAAAAAGACACTCACAGACTTATGAAATAAACTAATGGTTAGCCAAAATGAAAGGGGGGAGGATGGGTAAATTAGGACTATGGGATTAACATAAATATACTAATGTATGTTACATGCATATAAACATATAACAGATAAACTATATGAATTATATAATCACCAATACCTTTAAAATATACATTCTGTATTCACATACATGGTAACAGAATCCGAAGATGAACAGACATATGTAGGAATCATTGAGCAGATTCTGTACAGCCAGACAATCAAAAAACTCTAATCAAATTTACTCCAAAAAGAAATAGAATTAAATTTAATAAACAAACATAAGTAAGGAGACATAAACTTCTGGGGGCTCGTCCCAGCACATTCCACTCTAATTTACAACCACGGAACACTACTTCCAGGAAGATTCTGTTGCCCTAGTAACAAGAGATGAGAACGTAATAATGCTGCCGCCTTGTGGCTGTTTCCCACAACAGCAACATTAAACCCAGTGCTAATGGTTGCTTAATAGTCACAACGACTGCAGGGCTCTAAATGACACCTGCCCTGAAAAATGCCCTGGGGTAGGGAATAGGCAAGAAAATTCAACACATGAGAAATTTTTCAAGAAGTCAATAAGAGGAGGGAAGTTGTACTCACTCTTTAAAAAAAAAGGAAAAGAAAAAAAAGGACATGCCTAAAGCTCAGTATAAGGAATTATTAGACACATGCAAATTCAAATTCAAGAAGGTTTCAGCTCACACCAGTCATTTCCATCAGCAAAATGTCTATAAACTATAAATGCTGAAGGGGTTTTAGAGAACTGTGTACCTTCTAGCTGCTGGTGGGATGTAAAGTGGTAACAGCACTAACGCAAACTGAATGGAGCTGCTTGAAAAGGTAAACATTGAGCTACCATATGATGCGGCAGGGCACCTCTTGGGCTTATAACCTAAGACTACCAGAATCGGAAAGACACAGGCAGTCAAATGTGCACTGCAGCAATATTGAAATAGCAAAGACATGGAAGCAAAAAAAATGTCCATAAACAGATGAATGGACAGAGAAGAAGTGGTATATGGACAGAATGGAATAGTAGCCTCGGGGAAAAAATGAACAATGGCGTTTTCAGGACTACAGTAGAGCCTAGAAATAATCATATAAGGTTAAGTAAGTCAAAAGGGTATGACAATTATCCTATGATATCATTTATACATGTTATCCTAAGATTGCTACCAATGAACATATTTCCACAGAAAAAGACACTCACAGACTTATGAAATAAACTAATTGTTAGCCAAAATGAAAGGTGGGAGGACGGGTAAATTAGGACTATGGGGTTAACATACATATACTAATGTATGTTAAGTGTATAAAAACATATAACAGATAAACTGTATGAATTATATAATCACCAATACCTTTAAAATATACATTCTGTAATCACATACATGGTAACAGAATCCGAAGATGAACAGACATATGTAGGAATCATTGAGCAGTTTCTGTACAGCCAGACAATCAAAACACTCTAATCAAATTTACTCCGATAAGAAATAGAAATTAAATTTAAAAAACAAACCTAAGTAAGGAGACATAAACTTCTGGGGGCTTGTCCCAGCACATTCCACTCTAATTTACAACCTCGGAACACTACCTCCAGGAAGATTCTGTTGCCCTAGTAACAAGAGATGAGAACGTAATAATGCTGCCGCCTTGTGGCTCTTTCCCACAACAGCAGCTTTAAACCCAGTGCTAATGGTTGCTTAATAATCACATGGACTGCAGGGCTCTAAATGACACCTGCCCTGAAAAATGCCCTGGGGTAAGGAATAGGCAAGAATATTCAACACATGAGAAATTTTTCAAGAAATCAATAAGAGGAGGGAAGTTGTACTCACTCTTTAAAAAAAAAGGAAAAGAAAAAAAAGGACATGCCTAAACCTCAGTAGAATGAATTATTAGACACATGCAAATTCAAATGGAAAAAGGTTTCAGCTCACACCAATCGTTTCCATCAGCAAAATGTCTACAAACTATAAATGCTGAAGGGGTTTTAGAGAACTGTGTACCTTCTAGCTGCTGGTGGGATGTAAAGTGGTAACAGCACTAACACAAACTGAATGGAGCTGCTTGAAAAGATAAAAATTGAGCTACCATATGATGCGGCAGGTCACCTTTTGGGCCTATAACCTAAGACCACCTGAATCGGAAAGACACAGGCAGGCAAATGAGCACTGCAGCAATATTGAAATAGCCAAGACATGGAAGCAGAAAAAAGGTTCATAAACAGATGAATGGACAAAGAAGAAGTGGTATACGTACCAAATAGAATAGTAGCCTCGGGAAAAAAATGAACAATGCCGTTTTCAGGACTACAGTTGAGCCTAGAAATAATCATATAACGTTAAGTAACTCAAAAGGGTACGACAAATATCCTATGATAACATTTATACATGTTATCCTAAGATAGCTACCAATGAACATATTTCCACAGAAAAAGACACTCACAGACTTATCAAATAAACTAATGGTTAGCCAAAATGAAAGGTGGGAGGATGGGTTAACTAGGACTATGGGGTTAACATACATATACTAATGTATGTTAAGTGTATAAAAACATATAACAGATAAACTGTATGAATTATATAATCACCAATACCTTTAAAATATACATTTTGTAATCACATACATGGTAACAGGACCCGAGGATGAACAGACATATGTATGAATCATTGAGCAGATTCTGTACAGCCAGGCAATCAAAACACTAAAATCAAATTTACTCCGATAAGAAATAGAAATTAAATTTAAAAAACAAACCTAAGTAAGGAGACATAAACTTCTGGAGGCTTGTCCCAGCACATTCCACTCTAATTTACAACCTCGGAACACTACCTCCAGGAAGACTCTGTTGCCATAGTAACAAGAGTTGAGAACATAATAATGCTGCCGCCTTGTGGCTGTTTCCCACAACAGCAGCTTTAAACCCAGTGCTAATGGTTGCTTAATAGTCAAAACGACTGCAGGGGTCTAAATGACACCTGCCCTCAAAAAATGCCCTGGGGTAGGGAATAGGCAAGAAAATTCAACACATGAGAAATTTTTCAAGAAGTCAATAAGAGGAGGGAAGTTGTACTCACTCTTTAAAAAAAAGGAAAAGAAAAAAATGGACATGCCTAAAGCTCAGTATAAGGAATTATTAGACACATGCAAATTCAAATTCAAAAAGGTTTCAGCTCACACCAGTCATTTCCATCAGCAAAATGTCTATAAACTATAAATGCTGAAGGGGTTTTAGAGAACTGTGTACCTTCTAGCTGCTGGTGGGATGTAAAGTGGTAACAGCACTAACGCAAACTGAATGGAGCTTCTTGACAAGGTAAAAATTGAGCTACCATATGATGCAGCAGGTCACCCTTTGGGCCTATAACCTAAGACCTCCTGAATCGGAAAGACACAGGCAGGCAAATGAGCACTGCAGCAATATTGAAATAGCCAAGACATGGAAGCAGAAAAAAGGTTCATAAACAGATGAATGGACAAAGAAGAAGTAGTATACGTACCAAATAGAATAGTAGCCTGGGGAAAAAAATGAACAACGCCGTTTTCAGGACTACAGTTGAGCCTAGAAATAATCATATAAGGTTAAGTAACTCAAAAGTGTACGACAAATATCCTATGAAAACATTTATACATGTTATCCTAAGATTGCTACCAATGAACATATTTCCACAGAAAAAGACACTCACAGACTTATGAAATAAACTAATGGTTAGCCAAAATGAAAGGTGGGAGGATGGGTTAACTAGGACTATGGGGTTAACATACATATACTAATGTATGTTAAGTGTATAAAAACATATAACAGATAAACTGTATGAATTATATAATCACCAATACCTTTAAAATATACATTTTGTAATCACATACATGGTAAGAGGACCCGAAGATGAACAGACATATGTATGAATCATTGAGCAGATTCTGTACAGCCAGGCAATCAAAACACGCTAATCAAATTTACTCTGATAAGAAATAGAAATTAAATTTAAAAAACAAACATAAGTAAGGAGACATAAACTTCTGGGGGCTTGTCCCAGCACATTCCACTCTAATTTACAACCTCGGAACACTACCTCCAGGAAGACTCTGTTGCCGTAGTAACAAGAGTTGAGAACGTAATAATGCTGCGGCCTTGTGGCTGTTTCCCACAACAGCAGCTTTAAACCCAGTACTAATAGTTGCTTAATAGTCACAAGGACTGCAGGGCTCTAAATGACACCTGCCCTCAAAAAATGCCCTGGGGTAGGGAATAGGCAAGAAAATTCAACACATGAGAAATTTTTCAAGAAGTCAATAAGAGGAGGGAAGTTGTACTCACTCTTTAAAAAAAAGGAAAAGAAAAAAAAGGACATGCCTAAAGCTCAGTATAAGGAATTATTAGACACATGCAAATTCAAATTCAAAAAGGTTTCAGCTCACACCAGTCATTTCCATCAGCAAAATGTCTATAAACTATAAATGCTGAAGGGGTTTTAGAGAACTGTGTACCTTCTAGCTGCTGGTGGGATGTAAAGTGGTAACAGCACTAACGCAAACTGAATGGAGCTTCTTGACAAGGTAAAAATTGAGCTACCATATGATGCAGCAGGTCACCCTTTGGGCCTATAACCTAAGACCACCTGAATCGGAAAGACACAGGCAGGCAAATGAGCACTGCAGCAATATTGAAATAGCCAAGACATGGAAGCAGAAAAAAGGTTCATAAACAGATGAATGGACAAAGAAGAAGTAGTATACGTACCAAATAGAATAGTAGCCTGGGGAAAAAAATGAACAACGCCGTTTTCAGGACTACAGTTGAGCCTAGAAATAATCATATAAGGTTAACTAACTCAAAAGGGTACGACAAATATCCTATGATAATATTTATACATGTTATCCTAAGATTGCTACCAATGAACATATTTCCACAGAAAAAGACACTCACAGACTTATGAAATAAACTAATGGTTAGCAAAATGAAAGGTGGGAGGATGGGTAAATTAGGACTATGGGGTTAACATACATATACTAATGTATGTTAAGTGTATAACAACATATAACAGATAAACTGTATGAATTATATAATCACCAATACCTTTAAAATATACATTTTGTAATCACATACATGGTAACAGGACCCGAAGATGAACAGACATATGTATGAATCATTGAGCAGATCCTGTACAGCCAGGCAATCAAAACACTCTAATCAAATTTACGCTGATAAGAAATAGAAATGAAATTTAAAAAACAAACATAAGTAAGGAGACATAAACTTCTGGGGGCTTGTCCCAGCACATTCCACTCTAATTTACAACCTCAGAACACTACCTCCAGGAAGATTCTGTTGCCCTAGTAACAAGAGTTGAGAACGTAATAATGCTGCCGCCTTGTGGCTGTTTCCCACAACAGCAGCTTTAAACCCAGTGCTAATGGTTGCTTAATAGTCACAACGATTGCAGGGGTCTAAATGACACCTGCCCTCAAAAAGTGCCCTTGGGTAGGGAATAGGCAAGAAAATTCAACACATGAGAAATTTTTCAAAAAGTGAATATGAAGAGGGAAGTTGTACTCACACTTTAACAAAAAAAGGAAAAGAAGAAAAAGGATATGCCTAAAGATCAGTATAAGGAATTATTCGCCACATGCGTATCCAACCTCCATAAAGGTTTCAGCTCACAACAGTCAAATGGCCATCAGCAAAAGTCTACAAACTATAAATGCTGAAGGTGTTTTAGAGAAATGTGTACCTTCTATCTGCTGCTGGGATGTAAAGTGGTAACAGCACTAACGCAAACTGAATGGAGCCGCTTGAAAAGGTAGAAATTGAGCTACCATATGATGCGGCAGGGCACCTCTCGGGCTTATAACCTAAGACCACCAGAATCGGAAAGACACAGGCAGTCAAATGTGCACTGCAGCAATACTGAAATAGCCAAGACATGGAAGCAAAAAAAGGTCCATAAACAGATGAATGGACAGAGAAGAAGTGGTATATGGACAGAATGGAATAGTAGCCTCGGGAAAAAAATGAACAATGCCGTTTTCAGGACTACAGTAGAGCCTAGAAATAATAATATAAGGTTAAGTAAGTCAAAAGGGTATGACAAATATCCTATGATATCATTTATACATGTTATCCTAAGATTGCTACCAATGAACATATTTCCACAGAAAAAGACACTCACAGACTTATGAAATAAACTAATGGTTAGCCAAAATGAAAGGGGGGAGGATGGGTAAATTAGGACTATGGGATTAACATAAATATACTAATGTATGTTACATGCATATAAACATATAACAGATAAACTATATGAATTATATAATCACCAATACCTTTAAAATATACATTCTGTATTCACATACATGGTAACAGAATCCGAAGATGAACAGACATATGTAGGAATCATTGAGCAGATTCTGTACAGCCAGACAATCAAAAAACTCTAATCAAATTTACTCCAAAAAGAAATAGAATTAAATTTAATAAACAAACATAAGTAAGGAGACATAAACTTCTGGGGGCTCGTCCCAGCACATTCCACTCTAATTTACAACCACGGAACACTACTTCCAGGAAGATTCTGTTGCCCTAGTAACAAGAGATGAGAACGTAATAATGCTGCCGCCTTGTGGCTGTTTCCCACAACAGCAACATTAAACCCAGTGCTAATGGTTGCTTAATAGTCACAAGGACTGCAGGGCTCTAAATGACACCTGCCCTGAAAAATGCCCTGGGGTAGGGAATAGGCAAGAAAATTCAACACATGAGAAATTTTTCAAGAAGTCAATAAGAGGAGGGAAGTTGTACTCACTCTTTAAAAAAAAAGGAAAAGAAAAAAAAGGACATGCCTAAAGCTCAGTATAAGGAATTATTAGACACATGCAAATTCAAATTCAAGAAGGTTTCAGCTCACACCAGTCATTTCCATCAGCAAAATGTCTATAAACTATAAATGCTGAAGGGGTTTTAGAGAACTGTGTACCTTCTAGCTGCTGGTGGGATGTAAAGTGGTAACAGCACTAACGCAAACTGAATGGAGCTGCTTGAAAAGGTAAACATTGAGCTACCATATGATGCGGCAGGGCACCTCTTGGGCTTATAACCTAAGACTACCAGAATCGGAAAGACACAGGCAGTCAAATGTGCACTGCAGCAATATTGAAATAGCAAAGACATGGAAGCAAAAAAAATGTCCATAAACAGATGAATGGACAGAGAAGAAGTGGTATATGGACAGAATGGAATAGTAGCCTCGGGGAAAAAATGAACAATGGCGTTTTCAGGACTACAGTAGAGCCTAGAAATAATCATATAAGGTTAAGTAAGTCAAAAGGGTATGACAATTATCCTATGATATCATTTATACATGTTATCCTAAGATTGCTACCAATGAACATATTTCCACAGAAAAAGACACTCACAGACTTATGAAATAAACTAATTGTTAGCCAAAATGAAAGGTGGGAGGACGGGTAAATTAGGACTATGGGGTTAACATACATATACTAATGTATGTTAAGTGTATAAAAACATATAACAGATAAACTGTATGAATTATATAATCACCAATACCTTTAAAATATACATTCTGTAATCACATACATGGTAACAGAATCCGAAGATGAACAGACATATGTAGGAATCATTGAGCAGTTTCTGTACAGCCAGACAATCAAAACACTCTAATCAAATTTACTCCGATAAGAAATAGAAATTAAATTTAAAAAACAAACCTAAGTAAGGAGACATAAACTTCTGGGGGCTTGTCCCAGCACATTCCACTCTAATTTACAACCTCGGAACACTACCTCCAGGAAGATTCTGTTGCCCTAGTAACAAGAGATGAGAACGTAATAATGCTGCCGCCTTGTGGCTGTTTCCCACAACAGCAGCTTTAAACCCAGTGCTAATGGTTGCTTAATAGTCACAACGATTGCAGGGGTCTAAATGACACCTGCCCTCAAAAAGTGCCCTTGGGTAGGGAATAGGCAAGAAAATTCAACACATGAGAAATTTTTCAAAAAGTGAATATGAAGAGGGAAGTTGTACTCACACTTTAACAAAAAAAGGAAAAGAAGAAAAAGGATATGCCTAAAGATCAGTATAAGGAATTATTCGCCACATGCGTATCCAACCTCCATAAAGGTTTCAGCTCACAACAGTCAAATGGCCATCAGCAAAAGTCTACAAACTATAAATGCTGAAGGTGTTTTAGAGAAATGTGTACCTTCTATCTGCTGCTGGGATGTAAAGTGGTAACAGCACTAACGCAAACTGAATGGAGCCGCTTGAAAAGGTAGAAATTGAGCTACCATATGATGCGGCAGGGCACCTCTCGGGCTTATAACCTAAGACCACCAGAATCGGAAAGACACAGGCAGTCAAATGTGCACTGCAGCAATACTGAAATAGCCAAGACATGGAAGCAAAAAAAGGTCCATAAACAGATGAATGGACAGAGAAGAAGTGGTATATGGACAGAATGGAATAGTAGCCTCGGGAAAAAAATGAACAATGCCGTTTTCAGGACTACAGTAGAGCCTAGAAATAATAATATAAGGTTAAGTAAGTCAAAAGGGTATGACAAATATCCTATGATATCATTTATACATGTTATCCTAAGATTGCTACCAATGAACATATTTCCACAGAAAAAGACACTCACAGACTTATGAAATAAACTAATGGTTAGCCAAAATGAAAGGGGGGAGGATGGGTAAATTAGGACTATGGGATTAACATAAATATACTAATGTATGTTACATGCATATAAACATATAACAGATAAACTATATGAATTATATAATCACCAATACCTTTAAAATATACATTCTGTATTCACATACATGGTAACAGAATCCGAAGATGAACAGACATATGTAGGAATCATTGAGCAGATTCTGTACAGCCAGACAATCAAAAAACTCTAATCAAATTTACTCCAAAAAGAAATAGAATTAAATTTAATAAACAAACATAAGTAAGGAGACATAAACTTCTGGGGGCTCGTCCCAGCACATTCCACTCTAATTTACAACCACGGAACACTACTTCCAGGAAGATTCTGTTGCCCTAGTAACAAGAGATGAGAACGTAATAATGCTGCCGCCTTGTGGCTGTTTCCCACAACAGCAACATTAAACCCAGTGCTAATGGTTGCTTAATAGTCACAAGGACTGCAGGGCTCTAAATGACACCTGCCCTGAAAAATGCCCTGGGGTAGGGAATAGGCAAGAAAATTCAACACATGAGAAATTTTTCAAGAAGTCAATAAGAGGAGGGAAGTTGTACTCACTCTTTAAAAAAAAAGGAAAAGAAAAAAAAGGACATGCCTAAAGCTCAGTATAAGGAATTATTAGACACATGCAAATTCAAATTCAACAAGGTTTCAGCTCACACCAGTCATTTCCATCAGCAAAATGTCTATAAACTATAAATGCTGAAGGGGTTTTAGAGAACTGTGTACCTTCTAGCTGCTGGTGGGATGTAAAGTGGTAACAGCACTAACGCAAACTGAATGGAGCTGCTTGAAAAGGTAAACATTGAGCTACCATATGATGCGGCAGGGCACCGCTTGGGCTTATAACCTAAGACTACCAGAATCGGAAAGACACAGGCAGTCAAATGTGCACTGCAGCAATATTGAAATAGCAAAGACATGGAAGCAAAAAAAATGTCCATAAACAGATGAATGGACAGAGAAGAAGTGGTATATGGACAGAATGGAATAGTAGCCTCGGGGAAAAAATGAACAATGGCGTTTTCAGGACTACAGTAGAGCCTAGAAATAATCATATAAGGTTAAGTAAGTCAAAAGGGTATGACAATTATCCTATGATATCATTTATACATGTTATCCTAAGATTGCTACCAATGAACATATTTCCACAGAAAAAGACACTCACAGACTTATGAAATAAACTAATTGTTAGCCAAAATGAAAGGTGGGAGGACGGGTAAATTAGGACTATGGGGTTAACATACATATACTAATGTATGTTAAGTGTATAAAAACATATAACAGATAAACTGTATGAATTATATAATCACCAATACCTTTAAAATATACATTCTGTAATCACATACATGGTAACAGAATCCGAAGATGAACAGACATATGTAGGAATCATTGAGCAGTTTCTGTACAGCCAGACAATCAAAACACTCTAATCAAATTTACTCCGATAAGAAATAGAAATTAAATTTAAAAAACAAACCTAAGTAAGGAGACATAAACTTCTGGGGGCTTGTCCCAGCACATTCCACTCTAATTTACAACCTCGGAACACTACCTCCAGGAAGATTCTGTTGCCCTAGTAACAAGAGATGAGAACGTAATAATGCTGCCGCCTTGTGGCTCTTTCCCACAACAGCAGCTTTAAACCCAGTGCTAATGGTTGCTTAATAATCACATGGACTGCAGGGCTCTAAATGACACCTGCCCTGAAAAATGCCCTGGGGTAAGGAATAGGCAAGAATATTCAACACATGAGAAATTTTTCAAGAAATCAATAAGAGGAGGGAAGTTGTACTCACTCTTTAAAAAAAAAGGAAAAGAAAAAAAAGGACATGCCTAAACCTCAGTAGAATGAATTATTAGACACATGCAAATTCAAATGGAAAAAGGTTTCAGCTCACACCAATCGTTTCCATCAGCAAAATGTCTACAAACTATAAATGCTGAAGGGGTTTTAGAGAACTGTGTACCTTCTAGCTGCTGGTGGGATGTAAAGTGGTAACAGCACTAACACAAACTGAATGGAGCTGCTTGAAAAGATAAAAATTGAGCTACCATATGATGCGGCAGGTCACCTTTTGGGCCTATAACCTAAGACCACCTGAATCGGAAAGACACAGGCAGGCAAATGAGCACTGCAGCAATATTGAAATAGCCAAGACATGGAAGCAGAAAAAAGGTTCATAAACAGATGAATGGACAAAGAAGAAGTGGTATACGTACCAAATAGAATAGTAGCCTCGGGAAAAAAATGAACAATGCCGTTTTCAGGACTACAGTTGAGCCTAGAAATAATCATATAACGTTAAGTAACTCAAAAGGGTACGACAAATATCCTATGATAACATTTATACATGTTATCCTAAGATAGCTACCAATGAACATATTTCCACAGAAAAAGACACTCACAGACTTATCAAATAAACTAATGGTTAGCCAAAATGAAAGGTGGGAGGATGGGTTAACTAGGACTATGGGGTTAACATACATATACTAATGTATGTTAAGTGTATAAAAACATATAACAGATAAACTGTATGAATTATATAATCACCAATACCTTTAAAATATACATTTTGTAATCACATACATGGTAACAGGACCCGAGGATGAACAGACATATGTATGAATCATTGAGCAGATTCTGTACAGCCAGGCAATCAAAACACTAAAATCAAATTTACTCCGATAAGAAATAGAAATTAAATTTAAAAAACAAACCTAAGTAAGGAGACATAAACTTCTGGAGGCTTGTCCCAGCACATTCCACTCTAATTTACAACCTCGGAACACTACCTCCAGGAAGACTCTGTTGCCATAGTAACAAGAGTTGAGAACATAATAATGCTGCCGCCTTGTGGCTGTTTCCCACAACAGCAGCTTTAAACCCAGTGCTAATGGTTGCTTAATAGTCAAAACGACTGCAGGGGTCTAAATGACACCTGCCCTCAAAAAATGCCCTGGGGTAGGGAATAGGCAAGAAAATTCAACACATGAGAAATTTTTCAAGAAGTCAATAAGAGGAGGGAAGTTGTACTCACTCTTTAAAAAAAAGGAAAAGAAAAAAATGGACATGCCTAAAGCTCAGTATAAGGAATTATTAGACACATGCAAATTCAAATTCAAAAAGGTTTCAGCTCACACCAGTCATTTCCATCAGCAAAATGTCTATAAACTATAAATGCTGAAGGGGTTTTAGAGAACTGTGTACCTTCTAGCTGCTGGTGGGATGTAAAGTGGTAACAGCACTAACGCAAACTGAATGGAGCTTCTTGACAAGGTAAAAATTGAGCTACCATATGATGCAGCAGGTCACCCTTTGGGCCTATAACCTAAGACCTCCTGAATCGGAAAGACACAGGCAGGCAAATGAGCACTGCAGCAATATTGAAATAGCCAAGACATGGAAGCAGAAAAAAGGTTCATAAACAGATGAATGGACAAAGAAGAAGTAGTATACGTACCAAATAGAATAGTAGCCTGGGGAAAAAAATGAACAACGCCGTTTTCAGGACTACAGTTGAGCCTAGAAATAATCATATAAGGTTAACTAACTCAAAAGGGTACGACAAATATCCTATGATAATATTTATACATGTTATCCTAAGATTGCTACCAATGAACATATTTCCACAGAAAAAGACACTCACAGACTTATGAAATAAACTAATGGTTAGCAAACTGAAAGGTGGGAGGATGGGTAAATTAGGACTATGGGGTTAACATACATATACTAATGTATGTTAAGTGTATAACAACATATAACAGATAAACTGTATGAATTATATAATCACCAATACCTTTAAAATATACATTTTGTAATCACATACATGGTAACAGGACCCGAAGATGAACAGACATATGTATGAATCATTGAGCAGATCCTGTACAGCCAGGCAATCAAAACACTCTAATCAAATTTACGCTGATAAGAAATAGAAATGAAATTTAAAAAACAAACATAAGTAAGGAGACATAAACTTCTGGGGGCTTGTCCCAGCACATTCCACTCTAATTTACAACCTCAGAACACTACCTCCAGGAAGATTCTGTTGCCCTAGTAACAAGAGTTGAGAACGTAATAATGCTGCCGCCTTGTGGCTGTTTCCCACAACAGCAGCTTTAAACCCAGTGCTAATGGTTGCTTAATAGTCACAACGACTGCAGGGGTCTAAATGACACCTGCCCTCAAAAAGTGCCCTTGGGTAGGGAATAGGCAAGAAAATTCAACACATGAGAAATTTTTCAAAAAGTGAATATGAAGAGGGAAGTTGTACTCACACTTTAACAAAAAAAGGAAAAGAAGAAAAAGGATATGCCTAAAGATCAGTATAAGGAATTATTCGCCACATGCGTATCCAACCTCCATAAAGGTTTCAGCTCACAACAGTCAAATGGCCATCAGCAAAAGTCTACAAACTATAAATGCTGAAGGTGTTTTAGAGAAATGTGTACCTTCTATCTGCTGCTGGGATGTAAAGTGGTAACAGCACTAACGCAAACTGAATGGAGCCGCTTGAAAAGGTAGAAATTGAGCTACCATATGATGCGGCAGGGCACCTCTCGGGCTTATAACCTAAGACCACCAGAATCGGAAAGACACAGGCAGTCAAATGTGCACTGCAGCAATACTGAAATAGCCAAGACATGGAAGCAAAAAAAGGTCCATAAACAGATGAATGGACAGAGAAGAAGTGGTATATGGACAGAATGGAATAGTAGCCTCGGGAAAAAAATGAACAATGCCGTTTTCAGGACTACAGTGGAGCCTAGAAATAATAATATAAGGTTAAGTAAGTCAAAAGGGTATGACAAATATCCTATGATATCATTTGTACATGTTATCCTAAGATTGCTACCAATGAACATATTTCCACAGAAAAAGACACTCACAGACTTATGAAATAAACTAATGGTTAGCCAAAATGAAAGGGGGGAGGATGGGTAAATTAGGACTATGGGATTAACATAAATATACTAATGTATGTTACATGCATATAAACATATAACAGATAAACTATATGAATTATATAATCACCAATACCTTTAAAATATACATTCTGTATTCACATACATGGTAACAGAATCCGAAGATGAACAGACATATGTAGGAATCATTGAGCAGATTCTGTACAGCCAGACAATCAAAAAACTCTAATCAAATTTACTCCAAAAAGAAATAGAATTAAATTTAAAAAACAAACATAAGTAAGGAGACATAAACTTCTGGGGGCTCGTCCCAGCACATTCCACTCTAATTTACAACCACGGAACACTACCTCCAGGAAGATTCTGTTGCCCTAGTAACAAGAGATGAGAACGTAATAATACTGCTGCCTTGTGGCTGTTTCCCACAACAGCAGCATTAAACCCAGTGCTAATGGTTGCTTAATAGTCACAAGGACTGCAGGGCTCTAAATGACACCTGCCCTGAAAAATGCCCTGGGGTAGGGAATAGGCAAGAAAATTCAACACATGAGAAATTTTTCAAGAAGTCAATAAGAGGAGGGAAGTTGTACTCACTCTTTAAAAAAAAAGGAAAAGAAAAAAAAGGACATGCCTAAAGCTCAGTATAAGGAATTATTAGACACATGCAAATTCAAATTCAAGAAGGTTTCAGCTCACACCAGTCATTTCCATCAGCAAAATGTCTATAAACTATAAATGCTGAAGGGGTTTTAGAGAACTGTGTACCTTCTAGCTGCTGGTGGGATGTAAAGTGGTAACAGCACTAACGCAAACTGAATGGAGCTGCTTGAAAAGGTAAAAATTGAGCTACCATATGATGCAGCAGGGCACCTCATGGGCTTATAACCTAAGACTACCAGAATCGGAAAGACACAGGCAGTCAAATGTGCACTGCAGCAATATTGAAATAGCAAAGACATGGAAGCAAAAAAAATGTCCATAAACAGATGAATGGACAGAGAAGAAGTGGTATATGGACAGAATGGAATAGTAGCCTCGGGGAAAAAATGAACAATGCCGTTTTCAGGACTACAGTAGAGCCTAGAAATAATCATATAAGGTTAAGTAAGTCAAAAGGGTATGACAATTATCCTATGATATCATTTATACATGTTATCCTAAGATTGCTACCAATGAACATATTTCCACAGAAAAAGACACTCACAGACTTATGAAATAAACTAATTGTTAGCCAAAATGAAAGGTGGGAGGATGGGTAAATTAGGACTATGGGATTAACATACATATACTAATGTATGTTAAGTGTATAAAAACATATAACAGATAAACTGTATGAATTATATAATCACCAATACCTTTAAAATATACATTCTGTAATCACATACATGGTAACAGAATCCGAAGATGAACAGACATATGTAGGAATCATTGAGCAGTTTCTGTACAGCCAGACAATCAAAACACTCTAATCAAATTTACTCCGATAAGAAATAGAAATTACATTTAAAAAACAAACCTAAGTAAGGAGACATAAACTTCTGGGGGCTTGTCCCAGCACATTCCACTCTAATTTACAACCTCGGAACACTACCTCCAGGAAGATTCTGTTGCCCTAGTAACAAGAGATGAGAACGTAATAATGCTGCCACCTTGTGGCTCTTTCTCACAACAGCAGCTTTAAACCCAGTGCTAATGGTTGCTTAATAGTCACATGGACTGCAGGGCTCTAAATGACACCTGCCCTGAAAAATGCCCTGGGGTAAGGAATAGGCAAGAATATTCAACACATGAGAAATTTTTCAAGAAATCAATAAGAGGAGGGAAGTTGTACTCACTCTTTAAAAAAAAAGGAAAAGAAAAAAAAGGACATGCCTAAAGCTCAGTAGAATGAATTATTAGACACATGCAAATTCAAATGGAAAAAGGTTTCAGCTCACACCAATCGTTTCCATCAGCAAAATGTCTACAAACTATAAATGCTGAAGGGGTTTTAGAGAACTGTGTACCTTCTAGCTGCTGGTGGGATGTAAAGTGGTAACAGCACTAACACAAACTGAATGGAGCTGCTTGAAAAGATAAAAATTGAGCTACCATATGATGCGGCAGGTCACCTTTTGGGCCTATAACCTAAGACCACCTGAATCGGAAAGACACAGGCAGGCAAATGAGCACTGCAGCAATATTGAAATAGCCAAGACATGGAAGCAGAAAAAAGGTTCATAAACAGATGAATGGACAAAGAAGAAGTGGTATACGTACCAAATAGAATAGTAGCCTCGGGAAAAAAATGAACAATGCCGTTTTCAGGACTACAGTTGAGCCTAGAAATAATCATATAACGTTAAGTAACTCAAAAGGGTACGACAAATATCCTATGATAACATTTATACATGTTATCCTAAGATTGCTACCAATGAACATATTTCCACAGAAAAAGACACTCACAGACTTATGAAATAAACTAATGGTTAGCAAACTGAAAGGTGGGAGGATGGGTAAATTAGGACTATGGGGTTAACATACATATACTAATGTATGTTAAGTGTATAACAACATATAACAGATAAACTGTATGAATTATATAATCACCAATACCTTTAAAATATACATTTTGTAATCACATACATGGTAACAGGACCCGAAGATGAACAGACATATGTATGAATCATTGAGCAGATCCTGTACAGCCAGGCAATCAAAACACTCTAATCAAATTTACGCTGATAAGAAATAGAAATGAAATTTAAAAAACAAACATAAGTAAGGAGACATAAACTTCTGGGGGCTTGTCCCAGCACATTCCACTCTAATTTACAACCTCAGAACACTACCTCCAGGAAGATTCTGTTGCCCTAGTAACAAGAGTTGAGAACGTAATAATGCTGCCGCCTTGTGGCTGTTTCCCACAACAGCAGCTTTAAACCCAGTGCTAATGGTTGCTTAATAGTCACAACGACTGCAGGGGTCTAAATGACACCTGCCCTCAAAAAGTGCCCTTGGGTAGGGAATAGGCAAGAAAATTCAACACATGAGAAATTTTTCAAAAAGTGAATATGAAGAGGGAAGTTGTACTCACACTTTAACAAAAAAAGGAAAAGAAGAAAAAGGATATGCCTAAAGATCAGTATAAGGAATTATTCGCCACATGCGTATCCAACCTCCATAAAGGTTTCAGCTCACAACAGTCAAATGGCCATCAGCAAAAGTCTACAAACTATAAATGCTGAAGGTGTTTTAGAGAAATGTGTACCTTCTATCTGCTGCTGGGATGTAAAGTGGTAACAGCACTAACGCAAACTGAATGGAGCCGCTTGAAAAGGTAGAAATTGAGCTACCATATGATGCGGCAGGGCACCTCTCGGGCTTATAACCTAAGACCACCAGAATCGGAAAGACACAGGCAGTCAAATGTGCACTGCAGCAATACTGAAATAGCCAAGACATGGAAGCAAAAAAAGGTCCATAAACAGATGAATGGACAGAGAAGAAGTGGTATATGGACAGAATGGAATAGTAGCCTCGGGAAAAAAATGAACAATGCCGTTTTCAGGACTACAGTGGAGCCTAGAAATAATAATATAAGGTTAAGTAAGTCAAAAGGGTATGACAAATATCCTATGATATCATTTGTACATGTTATCCTAAGATTGCTACCAATGAACATATTTCCACAGAAAAAGACACTCACAGACTTATGAAATAAACTAATGGTTAGCCAAAATGAAAGGGGGGAGGATGGGTAAATTAGGACTATGCGATTAACATAAATATACTAATGTATGTTACATGCATATAAACATATAACAGATAAACTATATGAATTATATAATCACCAATACCTTTAAAATATACATTCTGTATTCACATACATGGTAACAGAATCCGAAGATGAACAGACATATGTAGGAATCATTGAGCAGATTCTGTACAGCCAGACAATCAAAAAACTCTAATCAAATTTACTCCAAAAAGAAATAGAATTAAATTTAAAAAACAAACATAAGTAAGGAGACATAAACTTCTGGGGGCTCGTCCCAGCACATTCCACTCTAATTTACAACCACGGAACACTACCTCCAGGAAGATTCTGTTGCCCTAGTAACAAGAGATGAGAACGTAATAATACTGCTGCCTTGTGGCTGTTTCCCACAACAGCAGCATTAAACCCAGTGCTAATGGTTGCTTAATAGTCACAAGGACTGCAGGGCTCTAAATGACACCTGCCCTGAAAAATGCCCTGGGGTAGGGAATAGGCAAGAAAATTCAACACATGAGAAATTTTTCAAGAAGTCAATAAGAGGAGGGAAGTTGTACTCACTCTTTAAAAAAAAAGGAAAAGAAAAAAAAGGACATGCCTAAAGCTCAGTATAAGGAATTATTAGACACATGCAAATTCAAATTCAAGAAGGTTTCAGCTCACACCAGTCATTTCCATCAGCAAAATGTCTATAAACTATAAATGCTGAAGGGGTTTTAGAGAACTGTGTACCTTCTAGCTGCTGGTGGGATGTAAAGTGGTAACAGCACTAACGCAAACTGAATGGAGCTGCTTGAAAAGGTAAAAATTGAGCTACCATATGATGCAGCAGGGCACCTCATGGGCTTATAACCTAAGACTACCAGAATCGGAAAGACACAGGCAGTCAAATGTGCACTGCAGCAATATTGAAATAGCAAAGACATGGAAGCAAAAAAAATGTCCATAAACAGATGAATGGACAGAGAAGAAGTGGTATATGGACAGAATGGAATAGTAGCCTCGGGGAAAAAATGAACAATGCCGTTTTCAGGACTACAGTAGAGCCTAGAAATAATCATATAAGGTTAAGTAAGTCAAAAGGGTATGACAATTATCCTATGATATCATTTATACATGTTATCCTAAGATTGCTACCAATGAACATATTTCCACAGAAAAAGACACTCACAGACTTATGAAATAAACTAATTGTTAGCCAAAATGAAAGGTGGGAGGATGGGTAAATTAGGACTATGGGGTTAACATACATATACTAATGTATGTTAAGTGTATAAAAACATATAACAGATAAACTGTATGAATTATATAATCACCAATACCTTTAAAATATACATTCTGTAATCACATACATGGTAACAGAATCCGAAGATGAACAGACATATGTAGGAATCATTGAGCAGTTTCTGTACAGCCAGACAATCAAAACACTCTAATCAAATTTACTCCGATAAGAAATAGAAATTACATTTAAAAAACAAACCTAAGTAAGGAGACATAAACTTCTGGGGGCTTGTCCCAGCACATTCCACTCTAATTTACAACCTCGGAACACTACCTCCAGGAAGATTCTGTTGCCCTAGTAACAAGAGATGAGAACGTAATAATGCTGCCGCCTTGTGGCTCTTTCTCACAACAGCAGCTTTAAACCCAGTGCTAATGGTTGCTTAATAGTCACATGGACTGCAGGGCTCTAAATGACACCTGCCCTGAAAAATGCCCTGGGGTAAGGAATAGGCAAGAATATTCAACACATGAGAAATTTTTCAAGAAATCAATAAGAGGAGGGAAGTTGTACTCACTCTTTAAAAAAAAAGGAAAAGAAAAAAAAGGACATGCCTAAAGCTCAGTAGAATGAATTATTAGACACATGCAAATTCAAATGGAAAAAGGTTTCAGCTCACACCAATCGTTTCCATCAGCAAAATGTCTACAAACTATAAATGCTGAAGGGGTTTTAGAGAACTGTGTACCTTCTAGCTGCTGGTGGGATGTAAAGTGGTAACAGCACTAACACAAACTGAATGGAGCTGCTTGAAAAGATAAAAATTGAGGTACCATATGATGCGGCAGGTCACCTTTTGGGCCTATAACCTAAGACCACCTGAATCGGAAAGACACAGGCAGGCAAATGAGCACTGCAGCAATATTGAAATAGCCAAGACATGGAAGCAGAAAAAAGGTTCATAAACAGATGAATGGACAAAGAAGAAGTGGTATACGTACCAAATAGAATAGTAGCCTCGGGAAAAAAATGAACAATGCCGTTTTCAGGACTACAGTTGAGCCTAGAAATAATCATATAACGTTAAGTAACTCAAAAGGGTACGACAAATATCCTATGATAACATTTATACATGTTATCCTAAGATTGCTACCAATGAACATATTTCCACAGAAAAAGACACTCACAGACTTATCAAATAAACTAATGGTTAGCCAAAATGAAAGGTGGGAGGATGGGTTAACTAGGACTATGGGGTTAACATACATATACTAATGTATGTTAAGTGTATAAAAACATATAACAGATAAACTGTATGAATTATATAATCACCAATACCTTTAAAATATACATTTTGTAATCACATACATGGTAACAGGACCCGAGGATGAACAGACATGTGTATGAATCATTGAGCAGATTCTGTACAGCCAGGCAATCAAAACACTAAAATCAAATTTACTCTGATAAGAAATAGAAATTAAATTTAAAAAACAAACCTAAGTAAGGAGACATAAACTTCTGGAGGCTTGTCCCAGCACATTCCACTCTAATTTACAACCTCGGAACACTACCTCCAGGAACACTCTGTTGCCATAGTAACAAGAGTTGAGAACATAATAATGCTGCTGCCTTGTGGCTGTTTCCCACAACAGCAGCTTTAAACCCAGTGCTAATGGTTGCTTAATAGTCACAACGACTGCAGGGGTCTAAATGACACCTGCCCTCAAAAAATGCCCTGGGGTAGGGAATACGCAAGAAAATTCAACACATGAGAAATTTTTCAAAAAGTGAATATGAAGAGGGAAGTTGTACTCACACTTTAACAAAAAAAGGAAAAGAAGAAAAAGGATATGCCTAAAGATCAGTATAAGGAATTATTCGCCACATGCGTATCCAACCTCCAAAAAGGTTTCAGCTCACACCAGTCAAATGGCCATCAGCAAAAAGTCTACAAACTATAAATGCTGAAGGGGTTTTAGAGAAATGTATACCTTCTATCTGCTGCTGGGATGTAAAGTGGTAACAGCACTAACGCAAACTGAATGGAGCTGCTTGAAAAGGTAAAAATTGAGCTACCATATGATGCGGCAGGTCACCTTTTGGGCCTATAACCTAAGACCACCTGAATCAGAAAGACACAGGCAGGCAAATGAGCACTGCAGCAATATTGAAATAGCCAAGACATGGAAGCAGAAAAAAGGTTCATAAACAGATGAATGGACAAAGAAGAAGCGGTATACGTACCAAATAGAATAGTAGCCTCGGGAAAAAAATGAACAATGCCGTTTTCAGGACTACAGTTGAGCCTAGAAATAATCATATAAGGTTAAGTAACTCAAAAGGGTACGACAAATATCCTATGATAACATTTATACATGTTATCCTAAGATAGCTACCAATGAACATATTTCCACAGAAAAAGACACTCACAGACTTATGAAATAAACTAATGGTTAGACAAAATGAAAGGTGGGAGGATGGGTAAACTAGGGCTATGGGGTTAACATACATATACTAATGTATGTTAAGTGTATAAAAACATATAACAGATAAACTGTATGAATTATATAATCACCAATACCTTTAAAATATACATTCTGTAATCACATTCATGGTAACAGAATCCGAAGATGAACAGACATATGTAGGAATCATTGAGCAGTTTCTGTACAGCCAGACAATCAAAACACTCTAATCAAATTTACTCAGATAAGAAATAGAAATTAAATTTAAAAAACAAACCTAAGTAAGGAGACATAAACTTCTGGGGGCTTGTCCCAGCACATTCCACTCTAATTTACAACCTCGGAACACTACCTCCAGGAAGATTCTGTTGCCCTAGTAACAAGAGATGAGAACGTAATAATGCTGCCGCCTTGTGGCTCTTTCCCACAACAGCAGCTTTAAACCCAGTGCTAATGGTTGCTTAATAGTCACATGGACTGCAGGGCTCTAAATGACACCTGCCCTGAAAAATGCCCTGGGGTAGGGAATAGGCAATAATATTCAACACATGAGAAATTTTTTAAGAAGTCAATAAGAGGAGGGAAGTTGTACTCACTCTTTAAATAAAAAGGAAAAGAAAAAAAAGGACATGCCTAAAGCTCAGTAGAATGAATTATTAGACACATGCAAATTCAAATTCAAAAAGGTTTCAGCTCACACCAGTCGTTTCCATCAGCAAAATGTCTACAAACTATAAATGCTGAAGGGGTTTTAGAGAACTGTGTACCTTCTAGCTGCTGGTGGGATGTAAAGTGGTAACAGCAATAACGCAAACTGAATGGAGCTGCTTGAAAAGATAAAAATTGAGCTACCATATGATGCGGCAGGTCACCTTTTGGGCCTATAACCTAAGACCACCTGAATCGGAAAGACACAGGCAGGCAAATGAGCACTGCAGCAATATTGAAATAGCCAAGACATGGAAGCAGAAAAAAGGTTCATAAACAGATGAATGGACAAAGAAGAAGTGGTATACGTACCAAATAGAATAGTAGACTCGGGAAAAAAATGAACAATGCCGTTTTCAGCATTACAGTTGAGCCTAGAAATAATCATATAACGTTAAGTAACTCAAAAGGGTACGACAATATCCTATGAAAACATTTATACATGTTATCCTAAGATTGCTACCAATGAACATATTTCCACAGAAACAGACACTCACAGACTTATGAAATAAACTAATGGTTAGCCAAAATGAAAGGGGGGAGGATGGGTAAATTAGGACTATGGGGTTAACATACATATACTAATGTATGTTAAGTGTATAAAAACATATAACAGATAAACTGTATGAATTATATAATCACCAATACCTTTAAAATATACATTTTGTAATCACATACATGGTAACAGGACCCGAAGATGAACAGACATATGTATGAATCATTGGGCAGATTCTGTACAGCCAGGCAATCAAAACACACTAATCAAATTTACTCTGATAAGAAATAGAAATTAAATTTAAAAAACAAACATAAGTAAGGAGACATAAACTTCTGGGGGCTTGTCCCAGCACATTCCACTCTAATTTACAACCTCGGAACACTACCTCCAGGAAGACTCTGTTGCCGTAGTAACAAGAATTAGAACGTAATAATGCTGCGGCCTTGTGGCTGTTTCCCACAACAGCAGCTTTAAACCCAGTACTAATATTTGCTTAATAGTCACAAGGACTGCAGGGCTCTAAATGACACCTGCCCTGAAAAATGCCCTGGGGTAGGGAATAGGCAAGAAAATTCAACACATGAGAAATTTTTCAAGAAGTCAATAAGAGGAGGGAAGTTGTACTCACTCTTTAAAAAAAAAGGAAAAGAAAAAAAAGGACATGCCTAAAGCTCAGTATAAGGAATTATTAGACACATGCAAATTCAAATTCAACAAGGTTTCAGCTCACACCAGTCATTTCCATCAGCAAAATGTCTATAAACTATAAATGCTGAAGGGGTTTTAGAGAACTGTGTACCTTCTAGCTGCTGGTGGGATGTAAAGTGGTAACAGCACTAACGCAAACTGAATGGAGCTGCTTGAAAAGGTAAAAATTGAGCTACCATATGATGCAGCAGGTCACCCTTTGGGCCTATAACCTAAGACCACCTGAATCGGAAAGACACAGGCAGGCAAATGAGCACTGCAGCAATATTGAAATAGCCAAGACATGGAAGCAGAAAAAAGGTTCATAAACAGATGAATGGACAAAGAAGAAGTAGTATACGTACCAAATAGAATAGTAGCCTGGGGAAAAAAATGAACAACGCCGTTTTCAGGACTACAGTTGAGCCTAGAAATAATCATATAAGGTTAACTAACTCAAAAGGGCACGACAAAGATCCTATGATAATATTTATACATGTTATCCTAAGATTGCTACCAATGAACATATTTCCACAGAAAAAGACACTCACAGACTTATGAAATAAACTAATGGTTAGCAAAATGAAAGGTGGGAGGATGGGTAAATTAGGACTATGGGGTTAACATACATATACTAATGTATGTTAAGTGTATAAAAACATATAACAGATAAACTGTATGAATTATATAATCACCAATACCTTTAAAATATATATTTTGTAATCACATACATGGTAACAGGACCCGAAGATGAACAGACATATGTATGAATCATTGAGCAGATCCTGTACAGCCAGGCAATCAAAACACTCTAATCAAATTTACGCTGATAAGAAATAGAAATGAAATTTAAAAAACAAACATAAGTAAGGAGACATAAACTTCTGGGGGCTTGTCCCAGCACATTCCACTCTAATTTACAACCTCAGAACACTACCTCCAGGAAGATTCTGTTGCCCTAGTAACAAGAGTTGAGAACGTAATAATGCTGCCGCCTTGTGGCTGTTTCCCACAACAGCAGCTTTAAACCCAGTGCTAATGGTTGCTTAATAGTCACAACGACTGCAGGGGTCTAAATGACACCTGCCCTCAAAAAGTGCCCTTGGGTAGGGAATAGGCAAGAAAATTCAACACATGAGAAATTTTTCAAAAAGTGAATATGAAGAGGGCAGTTGTACTCACACTTTAACAAAAAAAGGAAAAGAAGAAAAAGGATATGCCTAAAGATCAGTATAAGGAATTATTCGCCACATGCGTATCCAACCTCCATAAAGGTTTCAGCTCAGAACGGTCAAATGGCCATCAGCAAAAAGTCTACAAACTATAAATGCTGAAGGGGTTTTAGAGAAATGTGTACCTTCTATGTGCTGCTGGGATGTAAAGTGGTAACAGCACTAACGCAAACTGAATGGAGCCGCTTGAAAAGGTAGAAATTGAGCTACCATATGATGCGGCAGGGCACCTCTCGGGCTTATAACCTAAGACCACCAGAATCGGAAAGACACAGGCAGTCAAATGTGCACTGCAGCAATACTGAAATAGCCAAGACATGGAAGCAAAAAAAGGTCCATAAACAGATGAATGGACAGAGAAGAAGTGGTATATGGACAGAATGGAATAGTAGCCTCGGGGAAAAAATGAACAATGCCGTTTTCAGGACTACAGTAGAGCCTAGAAATAATAATATAAGGTTAAGTAAGTCAAAAGGGTATGACAAATATCCTATGATATCATTTATACATGTTATCCTAAGATTGCTACCAATGAACATATTTCCACAGAAAAAGACACTCACAGACTTATGAAATAAACTAATGGTTAGCCAAAATGAAAGGGGGGAGGATGGGTAAATTAGGACTATGGGATTAACATAAATATACTAATGTATGTTACATGCATATAAACATATAACAGATAAACTATATGAATTATATAATCACCAATACCTTTAAAATATACATTCTGTATTCACATACATGGTAACAGAATCCGAAGATGAACAGACATATGTAGGAATCATTGAGCAGATTCTGTACAGCCAGACAATCAAAAGACTCTAATCAAATTTACTCCAAAAAGAAATAGAATTAAATTTAAAAAACAAACATAAGTAAGGAGACATAAACTTCTGGGGGCTCGTCCCAGCACATTCCACTCTAATTTACAACCACGGAACACTACCTCCAGGAAGATTCTGTTGCCCTAGTAACAAGAGATGAGAACGTAATAATGCTGCTGCCTTGTGGCTGTTTCCCACAACAGCAGCATTAAACCCAGTGCTAATGGTTGCTTAATAGTCACAAGGACTGCAGGGCTCTAAATGACACCTGCCCTGAAAAATGCCCTGGGGTAGGGAAAAGGCAAGAAAATTCAACACATGAGAAATTTTTCAAGAAGTCAATAAGAGGAGGGAAGTTGTACTCACTCTTTAAAAAAAAGGAAAAGAAAAAAAGGGACATGCCTAAAGCTCAGTATAAGGAATTATTAGACACATGCAAATTCAAATTCAACAAGGTTTCAGCTCACACCAGTCATTTCCATCAGCAAAATGTCTATAAACTATAAATGCTGAAGGGGTTTTAGAGAAGTGTGTACCTTCTAGCTGCTGGTGGGATGTAAAGTGGTAACAGCACTAACGCAAACTGAATGGAGCTTCTTGAAAAGGTAAAAATTGAGCTACCATATGATGCAGCAGGTCACCCTTTGGGCCTATAACCTAAGACCACCTGAATCGGAAAGACACAGGCAGGCAAATGAGCACTGCAGCAATATTGAAATAGCCAAGACATGGAAGCAGAAAAAAGGTTCATAAACAGATGAATGGACAAAGAAGAAGTAGTATACGTACCAAATAGAATAGTAGCCTGGGGAAAAAAATGAACAACGCCGTTTTCAGGACTACAGTTGAGCCTAGAAATAATCATATAAGGTTGACTAACTCAAAAGGGTACGACAAACATCCTATGATAATATTTATACATGTTATCCTAAGATTGCTACCAATGAACATATTTCCACAGAAAAAGACACTCACAGACTTATGAAATAAACTAATGGTTAGCAAAATGAAAGGTGGGAGGATGGGTAAATTAGGACTATGGGGTTAACATACATATACTAATGTATGTTAAGTGTATAAAAACATATAACAGATAAACTGTATGAATTATATAATCACCAATACCTTTAAAATATACATTTTGTAATCACATACATGGTAACAGGACCCGAAGATGAACAGACATATGTATGAATCATTGAACAGATCCTGTACAGCCAGGCAATCAAAACACTCTAATCAAATTTACGCTGATAAGAAATAGAAATGAAATTCAAAAAACAAACATAAGTAAGGAGACATAAACTTCTGGGGGCTTGTCCCAGCACATTCCACTCTAATTTACAACCTCAGAACACTACCTCCAGGAAGATTCTGTTGCCCTAGTAACAAGAGTTGAGAACGTAATAATGCTGCCGCCTTGTGGCTGTTTCCCACAACAGCAGCTTTAAACCCAGTGCTAATGGTTGCTTAATAGTCACAACGACTGCAGGGGTCTAAATGACACCTGCCCTCAAAAAGTGCCCTTGGGTAGGCAATAGGCAAGAAAATTCAACACATGAGAAATTTTTCAAAAAGTGAATATGAAGAGGGAAGTTGTACTCACACTTTAACAAAAAAAGGAAAAGAAGAAAAAGGATATGCCTAAAGATCAGTATAAGGAATTATTCGCCACATGCCTATCCAACCTCCATAAAGGTTTCAGCTCACAACAGTCAAATGGCCATCAGCAAAAAGTCTACAAACTATAAATGCTGAAGAGGTTTTAGAGAAATGTGTACCTTCTATCTGCTGCTGGGATGTAAAGTGGTAACAGCACTAACGCAAACTGAATGGAGCCGCTTGAAAAGGTAGAAATTGAGCTACCATATGATGCGGCAGGGCACCTCTCGGGCTTATAACCTAAGACCACCAGAATCGGAAAGACACAGGCAGTCAAATGTGCACTGCAGCAATACTGAAATAGCCAAGACATGGAAGCAGAAAAAAGGTTCATAAACAGATGAATGGACAGAGAAGAAGTGGTATATGGACAGAATGGAATAGTAGCCTCGGGGAAAAAATGAACAATGCCGTTTTCAGGACTACAGTTGAGCCTAGAAATAATCATATAAGGTTAAGTAAGTCAAAAGGGTATGACAATTATCCTATGATATCATTTATACATGTTATCCTAAGATTGCTACCAATGAATATATTTCCACAGAAAAAGACACTCACAGACTTATGAAATAAACTAATTGTTAGCCAAAATGAAAGGTGGGAGGACGGGTAAATTAGGACTATGGGGTTAACATACATATACTAATGTATGTTAAGTGTATAAAAACATATAACAGATAAACTGTATGAATTATATAATCACCAATACCTTTAAAATATACATTCTGTAATCACATACATGGTAACAGAATCCGAAGATGAACAGACATATGTAGGAATCATTGAGCAGTTTCTGTACAGCCAGACAATCAAAACACTCTAATCAAATTTACTCCGATAAGAAATAGAAATTAAATTTAAAAAACAAACCTAAGTAAGGAGACATAAACTTCTGGGGGCTTGTCCCAGCACATTCCACTCTAATTTACAACCTCGGAACACTACCTCCAGGAAGATTCTGTTGCCCTAGTAACAAGAGATGAGAACGTAATAATGCTGCCGCCTTGTGGCTCTTTCCCACAACAGCAGCTTTATACCCAGTGCTAATGGTTGCTTAATAGTCACATGGACTGCAGGGCTCTAAATGACACCTGCCCTGAAAAATGCCCTGGGGTAGGGAATAGGCAAGAATATTCAACACATGAGAAATTTTTCAAGAAGTCAATAAGAGGAGGGAAGTTGTACTCACTGTTTAAAAAAAAAGGAAAAGAAAAAAAAGGACATGCCTAAAGCTCAGTAGAATGAATTTTTAGACACATGCAAATTCAAATTCAAAAAGGTTTCAGCTCACACCAGTCGTTTCCATCAGCAAAATGTCTACAAACTATAAATGCTGAAGGGGTTTTAGAGAACTGTGTACCTTCTAGCTGCTGGTGGGATGTAAAGTGGTAACAGCACTAACACAAACTGAATGGAGCTGCATGAAAAGATAAAAATTGAGCTACCATATGATGCGGCAGGTCACCTTTTGGGCCTATAACCTAAGACCACCTGAATCGGAAAGACACAGGCAGGCAAATGAGCACTGCAGCAATAATGAAATAGCCAAGACATGGAAGCAGAAAAAAGGTTCATAAACAGATGAATGGACAAAGAAGAAGTGGTATACGTACCAAATAGAATAGTAGCCTCGGGAAAAAAATGAACAATGCCGTTTTCAGGACTACAGTTGAGCCTAGAAATAATCATATAACGTTAAGTAACTCAAAAGGGTACGACAAATATCCTATGATAACATTTATACATGTTATCCTAAGATTGCTACCAATGAACATATTTCCACAGAAAAAGACACTCACAGACTTATCAAATAAACTAATGGTTAGCCAAAATGAAAGGTGGGAGGATGGGTTAACTAGGACTATGGGGTTAACATACATATACTAATGTATGTTAAGTGTATAAAAACATATAACAGATAAACTGTATGAATTATATAATCACCAATACCTTTAAAATATACATTTTGTAATCACATACATGGTAACAGGACCCGAGGATGAACAGACATATGTATGAATCATTGAGCAGATTCTGTACAGCCAGGCAATCAAAACACTAAAATCAAATTTACTCCGATAAGAAATAGAAATTAAATTTAAAAAACAAACATAAGTAAGGAGACATAAACTTCTGGAGGCTTCTCCCAGCACATTCCACTCTAATTTACAACCTCGGACCACTACCTCCAGGAAGACTCTGTTGCCATAGTAACAAGAGTTGAGAACGTAATAATGCTGCGGCCTTGTGGCTGTTTCCCACAACAGCAGCTTTAAACCCAGTGCTAATGGTTGCTTAATAGTCACAAGGACTGCAGGGCTCTAAATGACACCTGCCCTGAAAAATGCCCTGAGGTAGGGAATAGGCAAGAAAATTCAACACATGAGAAATTTTTCAAGAAGTCAATAAGAGGAGGGAAGTTGTACTCACTCTTTAAAAAAAAGGAAAAGAAAAAAAAGGACATGCCTAAAGCTCAGTATAAGGAATTATTAGACACATGCAAATTCAAATTCAAAAAGGTTTCAGCTCACACCAGTCATTTCCATCAGCAAAATGTCTATAAACTATAAATGCTGAAGGGGTTTTAGAGAACTGTGTACCTTCTAGCTGCTAGTGGGATGTAAAGTGGGAACAGCACTAACGCAAACTGAATGGAGCTTCTTGAAAAGGTAAAAATTGAGCTACCATATGATGCAGCAGGTCACCCTTTGGGCCTATAACCTAAGACCACCTGAATCGGAAAGACACAGGCAGGCAAATGAGCACTGCAGCAATATTGAAATAGCCAAGACATGGAAGCAGAAAAAAGGTTCATAAACAGATGAATGGACAAAGAAGAAGTAGTATACGTACCAAATAGAATAGTAGCCTGGGGAAAAAAATGAACAACGCCGTTTTCAGGACTACAGTTGAGCCTAGAAATAATCATATAAGGTTAAGTAACTCAAAAGGGTACGACAAATATACTATGATAACATTTATACATGTTATCCTAAGATTGCTACCAATGAACATATTTCCACAGAAAAAGACACTCACAGACTTATGAAATAAACTAATGGTTAGCAAAATGAAAGGTGGGAGGATGGGTAAATTAGGACTATGGGGTTAACATACATATACTAATGTATGTTAAGTGTATAACAACATATAACAGATAAACTGTATGAATTATATAATCTCCAATACCTTTAAAATATACATTTTGTAATCACATACATGGTAACAGGACCCTAAGATGAACAGACATATGTATGAATCATTGAGCAGATCCTGTACAGCCAGGCAATCAAAACACTCTAATCAAATTTACGCTGATAAGAAATAGAAATGAAATTTAAAAAACAAACATAAGTAAGGAGACATAAACTTCTGGGGGCTTGTCCCAGCACATTCCACTCTAATTTACAACCTCAGAACACTACCTCCAGGAAGATTCTGTTGCCCTAGTAACAAGAGTTGAGAACGTAATAATGCTGCCGCCTTGTGGCTGTTTCCCACAACAGCAGCTTTAAACCCAGTGCTAATGGTTGCTTAATAGTCACAACGACTGCAGGGGTCTAAATGACACCTGCCCTCAAAAAGTGCCCTTGGGTAGGGAATAGGCAAGAAAATTCAACACATGAGAAATTTTTCAAAAAGTGAATATGAAGAGGGAAGTTGTACTCACACTTTAACAAAAAAAGGAAAAGAAGAAAAAGGATATGCCTAAAGATCAGTATAAGGAATTATTCGCCACATGCGTATCCAACCTCCATAAAGGTTTCAGCTCACAACAGTCAAATGGCCATCAGCAAAAGTCTACAAACTATAAATGCTGAAGGTGTTTTAGAGAAATGTGTACCTTCTATCTGCTGCTGGGATGTAAAGTGGTAACAGCACTAACGCAAACTGAATGGAGCCGCTTGAAAAGGTAGAAATTGAGCTACCATATGATGCGGCAGGGCACCTCTCGGGCTTATAACCTAAGACCACCAGAATCGGAAGGACACAGGCAGTCAAATGTGCACTGCAGCAATACTGAAATAGCCAAGACATGGAAGCAAAAAAAGGTCCATAAACAGATGAATGGACAGAGAAGAAGTGGTATATGGACAGAATGGAATAGTAGCCTCGGGAAAAAAATGAACAATGCCGTTTTCAGGACTACAGTAGAGCCTAGAAATAATAACATAAGGTTAAGTAAGTCAAAAGGGTATGACAAATATCCTATGATATCATTTATACATGTTATCCTAAGATTGCTACCAATGAACATATTTCCACAGAAAAAGACACTCACAGACTTATGAAATAAACTAATGGTTAGCCAAAATGAAAGGGGGGAGGATGGGTAAATTAGGACTATGGGATTAACATAAATATACTAATGTATGTTACATGCATATAAACATATAACAGATAAACTATATGAATTATATAATCACCAATACCTTTAAAATATACATTCTGTATTCACATACATGGTAACAGAATCCGAAGATGAACAGACATATGTAGGAATCATTGAGCAGATTCTGTACAGCCAGACAATCAAAAAACTCTAATCAAATTTACTCCAAAAAGAAATAGAATTAAATTTAAAAAACAAACATAAGTAAGGAGACATAAACTTCTGGGGGCTCGTCCCAGCACATTCCACTCTAATTTACAACCACGGAACACTACCTCCAGGAAGATTCTGTTGCCCTAGTAACAAGAGATGAGAACGTAATAATGCTGCCGCCTTGTGGCTGTTTCCCACAACAGCAGCATTAAACCCAGTGCTAATGGTTGCTTAATAGTCACAAGGACTGCAGGGCTCTAAATGACACCTGCCCTGAAAAATGCCCTGGGGTAGGGAATAGGCAAGAAAATTCAACACATGAGAAATTTTTCAAGAAGTCAATAAGAGGAGGGAAGTTGTACTCACTCTTTAAAAAAAAAGGAAAAGAAAAAAAAGGACATGCCTAAAGCTCAGTATAAGGAATTATTAGACACATGCAAATTCAAATTCAACAAGGTTTCAGCTCACACCAGTCATTTCCATCAGCAAAATGTCTATAAACTATAAATGCTGAAGGGGTTTTAGAGAACTGTGTACCTTCTAGCTGCTGGTGGGATGTAAAGTGGTAACAGCACTAACGCAAACTGAATGGAGCTGCTTGAAAAGGTAAAAATTGAGCTACCATATGATGCGGCAGGGCACCTCTTGGGCTTATAACCTAAGACTACCAGAATCGGAAAGACACAGGCAGTCAAATGTGCACTGCAGCAATATTGAAATAGCAAAGACATGGAAGCAAAAAAAATGTCAATAAACAGATGAATGGACAGAGAAGAAGTGGTATATGGACAGAATGGAATAGTAGCCTCGTGGAAAAAATGAACAATGCCGTTTTCAGGACTACAGTAGAGCCTAGAAATAATCATATAAGGTTAAGTAAGTCAAAAGGGTATGACAATTATCCTATGATATCATTTATACATGTTATCCTAAGATTGCTACCAATGAACATATTTCCACAGAAAAAGACACTCACAGACTTATGAAATAAACTAATTGTTAGCCAAAATGAAAGGTGGGAGGACGGGTAAATTAGGACTATGGGGTTAACATACATATACTAATGTATGTTAAGTGTATAAAAACATATAACAGATAAACTGTATGAATTATATAATCACCAATACCTTTAAAATATACATTCTGTAATCACATACATGGTAACAGAATCCGAAGATGAACAGACATATGTAGGAATCATTGAGCAGTTTCTGTACAGCCAGACAATCAAAACACTCTAATCAAATTTACTCCGATAAGAAATAGAAATTAAATTTAAAAAACAAACCTAAGTAAGGAGACATAAACTTCTGGGGGCTTGTCCCAGCACATTCCACTCTAATTTATAACCTCGGAACACTACCTCCAGGAAGATTCTGTTGCCCTAGTAACAAGAGATGAGAACGTAATAATGCTGCCGCCTTGTGGCTCTTTCTCACAACAGCAGCTTTAAACCCAGTGCTAATGGTTGCTTAATAGTCACATGGACTGCAGGGCTCTAAATGACACCTGCCCTGAAAAATGCCCTGGGGTAAGGAATAGGCAAGAATATTCAACACATGAGAAATTTTTCAAGAAATCAATAAGAGGAGGGAAGTTGTACTCACTCTTTAAAAAAAAAGGAAAAGAAAAAAAAGGACATGCCTAAAGCTCAGTAGAATGAATTATTAGACACATGCAAATTCAAATGGAAAAAGGTTTCAGCTCACACCAATCGTTTCCATCAGCAAAATGTCTACAAACTATAAATGCTGAAGGGGTTTTAGAGAACTGTGTACCTTCTAGCTGCTGGTGGGATGTAAAGTGGTAACAGCACTAACACAAACTGAATGGAGCTGCTTGAAAAGATAAAAATTGAGCTACCATATGATGCGGCAGGTCACCTTTTGGGCCTATAACCTAAGACCACCTGAATCGGAAAGACACAGGCAGGCAAATGAGCACTGCAGCAATATTGAAATAGCCAAGACATGGAAGCAGAAAAAAGGTTCATAAACAGATGAATGGACAAAGAAGAAGTGGTATACGTACCAAATAGAATAGTAGCCTCGGGAAAAAAATGAACAATGCCGTTTTCAGGACTACAGTTGAGCCTAGAAATAATCATATAAGCTTAAGTAACTCAAAAGGGTACGACAAATATCCTATGATAACATTTATACATGTTATCCTAAGATTGCTACCAATGAACATATTTCCACAGAAAAAGACACTCACAGACTTATGAAATAAACTAATGGTTAGCCAAAATGAAAGGTGGGAGGATGGGTAAATTAGGACTATGGGGTTAACATACATATACTAATGTATGTTAAGTGTATAAAAACATATAACAGATAAACTGTATGAATTATATAATCACCAATACCTTTAAAATATACATTCTGTAATAACATACATGGTAACAGAATCCAAAGATGAACAGACATATGTAGGAATCATTGAGCAGTTTCTGTACAGCCAGACAATCAAAACACTCTAATCAAAGTTACTCCGATAAGAAATAGAAATTTAATTTAAAAAACAAACCTAAGTAAGGAGACATAAACTTCTGGGGGCTTGTCCCAGCACATTCCACTCTAATTTACAACTTCGGAACACTACCTCCAGGAAGATTCTGTTGCCCTAGTAACAAGAGATGAGAACGTAATAATGCTGCCGCCTTGTGGCTCTTTCCCACAACAGCAGCATTAAACCCAGTGCTAATGGTTGCTTAATAGTCACAAGGACTGCAGGGATCTAAATGACACCTGGCCTGAAAAATGCCCTGGGGTAGGGAATAGGCAAGAAAATTCAACACATGAGAAATTTTTCAAGAAGTCAATAAGAGGAGGGAGGTTGTACTCATTCTTTAAAAAAAAAGGAAAAGAAAAAAAAGGACATACCTAAAGCTCAGTATAAGGAATTATTAGACACATGCAAATTCAATTTCAAAAAGGTTTCAGCTCACACCAGTCATTTCCATCAGCAAAATGTCTACAAACTATAAATGCTGAAGGGGTTTTAGAGAACTGTGTACCTTCTAGCTGCTGGTGGGATGTAAAGTGGTAACAGCACTAATGCAAACTGAATGGAGTTTCTTGAAAAGGTAAAAATTGAGCTACCATATGATGCGGCAGGTCACCTTTTGGGCCTATAACCTAAGACCACCTAAATCGGAAAGACACAGGCAGGCAAATGTGCACTGCAGCAATATTGAAATAGCCAAGACATGGAAGCAGAAAAAGGGTTCATAAACAGATGAATGGACAAAGAAGAAGTGGTATACGTACCAAAGAGCATAGTAGCCTCGGGAAAAAAATGAACAATGCCGTTTTCAGGACTACAGTTGAGCCTAGAAATAATCATATAAGGTTAAGTAACTCAAAAGGGTACGACAAATATCCTATGATAACATTTATACATGTTATCCTACGATTGCTACCAATGAACATATTTCCACAGAAAAAGCCACTCACAGACTTATGAAATAAACTAATGCTTAGCCAAAATGAAAGGTGGGAGGATGGGTAAATTAGGACTATGGGGTTAACATACATATACTAATGTATGTTAAGTGTATAAAAACATGTAACAGATAAACTGTATGAATTATATAATCACCAATACCTTTAAAATATACATTTTGTAATCACATACATGGTAAGAGGACCCGAAGATGAACAGACATATGTATGAATCACTGAGCAGATCCTGTACAGCCAGGCAATCAAAACACTCTAATCAAATTTACTCCGATAAGAAATAGAAATTAAATTTAAAAAAACAAACATAAGTAAGGAGACATAAACTTCTGGGGGCTTGTCCCAGCACATTCCACTCTAATTTACAACCTCGGAACACTACCTCCAGGAAGAGTCTTTTGCCCTAGTAACAAGAGATGAGAACGTAATAATGCTGCCGCCTTGTGGCTCTTTCCCACAACAGCAGCTTTAAACCCAGTGCTAATGTTTGCTTAATAGTCACAAGGACTGCAGGGCTCTAAATGACACCTGCCCTGAAAAATGCCCTGGGGTAGGGAATAGGCAAGAAAATTCAACACATGAGAAATTTTTCAAGAAGTCAATAAGAGGAGGGAAGTTGTACTCACTCTTTAAAAAAAAAGGAAAAGAAAAAAAAGGACATGCCTAAAGCTCAGTATAAGGAATTATTAGACACATGCAAATTCAAATTCAACAAGGTTTCAGCTCACACCAGTCATTTCCATCAGCAAAATGTCTATAAACTATAAATGCTGAAGGGGTTTTAGAGAACTGTGTACCTTCTAGCTGCTGGTGGGATGTAAAGTGGTAACAGCACTAACGCAAACTGAATGGAGCTGCTTGAAAAGGTAAAAATTGAGCTACCATATGATGCAGCAGGTCACCCTTTGGGCCTATAACCTAAGAACACCTGAATCGGAAAGACACAGGCAGGCAAATGAGCACTGCAGCAATATTGAAATAGCCAAGACATGGAAGCAGAAAAAAGGTTCATAAACAGATGAATGGACAAAGAAGAAGTAGTATACGTACCAAATAGAATAGTAGCCTGGGGAAAAAAATGAACAACGCCGTTTTCAGGACTACAGTTGAGCCTAGAAATAATCATATAAGGTTAACTAACTCAAAAGGGTACGACAAAGATCCTATGATAATATTTATACATGTTATCCTAAGATTGCTACCAATGAACATATTTCCACAGAAAAAGACACTCACAGACTTATGAAATAAACTAATGGTTAGCAAAATGAAAGGTGGGAGGATGGGTAAATTAGGACTATGGGGTTAACATACATATACTAATGTATGTTAAGTGTATAAAAACATATAACAGATAAACTGTATGAATTATATAATCACCAATACCTTTAAAATATACATTTTGTAATCACATACATGGTAACAGGACCCGAAGATGAACAGACATATGTATGAATCATTGAGCAGATCCTGTACAGCCAGGCAATCAAAACACTCTAATCAAATTTACGCTGATAAGAAATAGAAATGAAATTTAAAAAACAAACATAAGTAAGGAGACATAAACTTCTGGGGGCTTGTCCCAGCACATTCCACTCTAATTTACAACCTCAGAACACTACCTCCAGGAAGATTCTGTTGCCCTAGTAACAAGAGTTGAGAACGTAATAATGCTGCCGCCTTGTGGCTGTTTCCCACAACAGCAGCTTTAAACCCAGTGCTAATGGTTGCTTAATAGTCACAACGACTGCAGGGGTCTAAATGACACCTGCCCTCAAAAAGTGCCCTTGGGTAGGGAATAGGCAAGAAAATTCAACACATGAGAAATTTTTCAAAAAGTGAATATGAAGAGGGCAGTTGTACTCACACTTTAACAAAAAAAGGAAAAGAAGAAAAAGGATATGCCTAAAGATCAGTATAAGGAATTATTCGCCACATGCGTATCCAACCTCCATAAAGGTTTCAGCTCAGAACGGTCAAATGGCCATCAGCAAAATGTCTACAAACTATAAATGCTGAAGGGGTTTTAGAGAAATGTGTACCTTCTATGTGCTGCTGGGATGTAAAGTGGTAACAGCACTAACGCAAACTGAATGGAGCCGCTTGAAAAGGTAGAAAGTGAGCTACCATATGATGCGGCAGGGCACCTCTCGGGCTTATAACCTAAGACCACCAGAATCGGAAAGACACAGGCAGTCAAATGTGCACTGCAGCAATACTGAAATAGCCAAGACATGGAAGCAAAAAAAGGTCCATAAACAGATGAATGGACAGAGAAGAAGTGGTATATGGACAGAATGGAATAGTAGCCTCGGGAAAAAAATGAACAATGCCGTTTTCAGGACTACAGTGGAGCCTAGAAATAATAATATAAGGTTAAGTAAGTCAAAAGGGTATGACAAATATCCTATGATATCATTTGTACATGTTATCCTAAGATTGCTACCAATGAACATATTTCCACAGAAAAAGACACTCACAGACTTATGAAATAAACTAATGGTTAGCCAAAATGAAAGGGGGGAGGATGGGTAAATTAGGACTATGGGATTAACATAAATATACTAATGTATGTTACATGCATATAAACATATAACAGATAAACTATATGAATTATATAATCACCAATACCTTTAAAATATACATTCTGTATTCACATACATGGTAACAGAATCCGAAGATGAACAGACATATGTAGGAATCATTGAGCAGATTCTGTACAGCCAGACAATCAAAAAACTCTAATCAAATTTACTCCAAAAAGAAATAGAATTAAATTTAAAAAACAAACATAAGTAAGGAGACATAAACTTCTGGGGGCTCGTCCCAGCACATTCCACTCTAATTTACAACCACGGAACACTACCTCCAGGAAGATTCTGTTGCCCTAGTAACAAGAGATGAGAACGTAATAATACTGCTGCCTTGTGGCTGTTTCCCACAACAGCAGCATTAAACCCAGTGCTAATGGTTGCTTAATAGTCACAAGGACTGCAGGGCTCTAAATGACACCTGCCCTGAAAAATGCCCTGGGGTAGGGAATAGGCAAGAAAATTCAACACATGAGAAATTTTTCAAGAAGTCAATAAGAGGAGGGAAGTTGTACTCACTCTTTAAAAAAAAAGGAAAAGAAAAAAAAGGACATGCCTAAAGCTCAGTATAAGGAATTATTAGACACATGCAAATTCAAATTCAAGAAGGTTTCAGCTCACACCAGTCATTTCCATCAGCAAAATGTCTATAAACTATAAATGCTGAAGGGGTTTTAGAGAACTGTGTACCTTCTAGCTGCTGGTGGGATGTAAAGTGGTAACAGCACTAACGCAAACTGAATGGAGCTGCTTGAAAAGGTAAAAATTGAGCTACCATATGATGCAGCAGGGCACCTCATGGGCTTATAACCTAAGACTACCAGAATCGGAAAGACACAGGCAGTCAAATGTGCACTGCAGCAATATTGAAATAGCAAAGACATGGAAGCAAAAAAAATGTCCATAAACAGATGAATGGACAGAGAAGAAGTGGTATATGGACAGAATGGAATAGTAGCCTCGGGGAAAAAATGAACAATGCCGTTTTCAGGACTACAGTAGAGCCTAGAAATAATCATATAAGGTTAAGTAAGTCAAAAGGGTATGACAATTATCCTATGATATCATTTATACATGTTATCCTAAGATTGCTACCAATGAACATATTTCCACAGAAAAAGACACTCACAGACTTATGAAATAAACTAATTGTTAGCCAAAATGAAAGGTGGGAGGATGGGTAAATTAGGACTATGGGATTAACATACATATACTAATGTATGTTAAGTGTATAAAAACATATAACAGATAAACTGTATGAATTATATAATCACCAATACCTTTAAAATATACATTCTGTAATCACATACATGGTAACAGAATCCGAAGATGAACAGACATATGTAGGAATCATTGAGCAGTTTCTGTACAGCCAGACAATCAAAACACTCTAATCAAATTTACTCCGATAAGAAATAGAAATTACATTTAAAAAACAAACCTAAGTAAGGAGACATAAACTTCTGGGGGCTTGTCCCAGCACATTCCACTCTAATTTACAACCTCGGAACACTACCTCCAGGAAGATTCTGTTGCCCTAGTAACAAGAGATGAGAACGTAATAATGCTGCCACCTTGTGGCTCTTTCTCACAACAGCAGCTTTAAACCCAGTGCTAATGGTTGCTTAATAGTCACATGGACTGCAGGGCTCTAAATGACACCTGCCCTGAAAAATGCCCTGGGGTAAGGAATAGGCAAGAATATTCAACACATGAGAAATTTTTCAAGAAATCAATAAGAGGAGGGAAGTTGTACTCACTCTTTAAAAAAAAAGGAAAAGAAAAAAAAGGACATGCCTAAAGCTCAGTAGAATGAATTATTAGACACATGCAAATTCAAATGGAAAAAGGTTTCAGCTCACACCAATCGTTTCCATCA
Organism: Balaenoptera borealis; assembly: GCF_965194805.1. Taxonomy (NCBI): domain Eukaryota; kingdom Metazoa; phylum Chordata; class Mammalia; order Artiodactyla; family Balaenopteridae; genus Balaenoptera; species Balaenoptera borealis. The sequence continues at coordinate 139,467 of NW_028123082.1, forward strand.
GCAAAATGTCTACAAACTATAAATGCTGAAGGGGTTTTAGAGAACTGTGTACCTTCTAGCTGCTGGTGGGATGTAAAGTGGTAACAGCACTAACACAAACTGAATGGAGCTGCTTGAAAAGATAAAAATTGAGGTACCATATGATGCGGCAGGTCACCTTTTGGGCCTATAACCTAAGACCACCTGAATCGGAAAGACACAGGCAGGCAAATGAGCACTGCAGCAATATTGAAATAGCCAAGACATGGAAGCAGAAAAAAGGTTCATAAACAGATGAATGGACAAAGAAGAAGTGGTATACGTACCAAATAGAATAGTAGCCTCGGGAAAAAAATGAACAATGCCGTTTTCAGGACTACAGTTGAGCCTAGAAATAATCATATAACGTTAAGTAACTCAAAAGGGTACGACAAATATCCTATGATAACATTTATACATGTTATCCTAAGATTGCTACCAATGAACATATTTCCACAGAAAAAGACACTCACAGACTTATGAAATAAACTAATGGTTAGCAAACTGAAAGGTGGGAGGATGGGTAAATTAGGACTATGGGGTTAACATACATATACTAATGTATGTTAAGTGTATAACAACATATAACAGATAAACTGTATGAATTATATAATCACCAATACCTTTAAAATATACATTTTGTAATCACATACATGGTAACAGGACCCGAAGATGAACAGACATATGTATGAATCATTGAGCAGATCCTGTACAGCCAGGCAATCAAAACACTCTAATCAAATTTACGCTGATAAGAAATAGAAATGAAATTTAAAAAACAAACATAAGTAAGGAGACATAAACTTCTGGGGGCTTGTCCCAGCACATTCCACTCTAATTTACAACCTCAGAACACTACCTCCAAGAAGATTCTGTTGCCCTAGTAACAAGAGTTGAGAACGTAATAATGCTGCCGCCTTGTGGCTGTTTCCCACAACAGCAGCTTTAAACCCAGTGCTAATGGTTGCTTAATAGTCACAACGACTGCAGGGGTCTAAATGACACCTGCCCTCAAAAAGTGCCCTTGGGTAGGGAATAGGCAAGAAAATTCAACACATGAGAAATTTTTCAAAAAGTGAATATGAAGAGGGAAGTTGTACTCACACTTTAACAAAAAAAGGAAAAGAAGAAAAAGGATATGCCTAAAGATCAGTATAAGGAATTATTCGCCACATGCGTATCCAACCTCCATAAAGGTTTCAGCTCACAACAGTCAAATGGCCATCAGCAAAAGTCTACAAACTATAAATGCTGAAGGTGTTTTAGAGAAATGTGTACCTTCTATCTGCTGCTGGGATGTAAAGTGGTAACAGCACTAACGCAAACTGAATGGAGCCGCTTGAAAAGGTAGAAATTGAGCTACCATATGATGCGGCAGGGCACCTCTCGGGCTTATAACCTAAGACCACCAGAATCGGAAAGACACAGGCAGTCAAATGTGCACTGCAGCAATACTGAAATAGCCAAGACATGGAAGCAAAAAAAGGTCCATAAACAGATGAATGGACAGAGAAGAAGTGGTATATGGACAGAATGGAATAGTAGCCTCGGGAAAAAAATGAACAATGCCGTTTTCAGGACTACAGTGGAGCCTAGAAATAATAATATAAGGTTAAGTAAGTCAAAAGGGTATGACAAATATCCTATGATATCATTTGTACATGTTATCCTAAGATTGCTACCAATGAACATATTTCCACAGAAAAAGACACTCACAGACTTATGAAATAAACTAATGGTTAGCCAAAATGAAAGGGGGGAGGATGGGTAAATTAGGACTATGCGATTAACATAAATATACTAATGTATGTTACATGCATATAAACATATAACAGATAAACTATATGAATTATATAATCACCAATACCTTTAAAATATACATTCTGTATTCACATACATGGTAACAGAATCCGAAGATGAACAGACATATGTAGGAATCATTGAGCAGATTCTGTACAGCCAGACAATCAAAAAACTCTAATCAAATTTACTCCAAAAAGAAATAGAATTAAATTTAAAAAACAAACATAAGTAAGGAGACATAAACTTCTGGGGGCTCGTCCCAGCACATTCCACTCTAATTTACAACCACGGAACACTACCTCCAGGAAGATTCTGTTGCCCTAGTAACAAGAGATGAGAACGTAATAATACTGCCGCCTTGTGGCTGTTTCCCACAACAGCAGCATTAAACCCAGTGCTAATGGTTGCTTAATAGTCACAAGGACTGCAGGGCTCTAAATGACACCTGCCCTGAAAAATGCCCTGGGGTAGGGAATAGGCAAGAAAATTCAACACATGAGAAATTTTTCAAGAAGTCAATAAGAGGAGGGAAGTTGTACTCACTCTTTAAAAAAAAAGGAAAAGAAAAAAAAGGACATGCCTAAAGCTCAGTATAAGGAATTATTAGACACATGCAAATTCAAATTCAAGAAGGTTTCAGCTCACACCAGTCATTTCCATCAGCAAAATGTCTATAAACTATAAATGCTGAAGGGGTTTTAGAGAACTGTGTACCTTCTAGCTGCTGGTGGGATGTAAAGTGGTAACAGCACTAACGCAAACTGAATGGAGCTGCTTGAAAAGGTAAAAATTGAGCTACCATATGATGCAGCAGGGCACCTCATGGGCTTATAACCTAAGACTACCAGAATCGGAAAGACACAGGCAGTCAAATGTGCACTGCAGCAATATTGAAATAGCAAAGACATGGAAGCAAAAAAAATGTCCATAAACAGATGAATGGACAGAGAAGAAGTGGTATATGGACAGAATGGAATAGTAGCCTCGGGGAAAAAATGAACAATGCCGTTTTCAGGACTACAGTAGAGCCTAGAAATAATCATATAAGGTTAAGTAAGTCAAAAGGGTATGACAATTATCCTATGATATCATTTATACATGTTATCCTAAGATTGCTACCAATGAACATATTTCCACAGAAAAAGACACTCACAGACTTATGAAATAAACTAATTGTTAGCCAAAATGAAAGGTGGGAGGATGGGTAAATTAGGACTATGGGGTTAACATACATATACTAATGTATGTTAAGTGTATAAAAACATATAACAGATAAACTGTATGAATTATATAATCACCAATACCTTTAAAATATACATTCTGTAATCACATACATGGTAACAGAATCCGAAGATGAACAGACATATGTAGGAATCATTGAGCAGTTTCTGTACAGCCAGACAATCAAAACACTCTAATCAAATTTACTCCGATAAGAAATAGAAATTACATTTAAAAAACAAACCTAAGTAAGGAGACATAAACTTCTGGGGGCTTGTCCCAGCACATTCCACTCTAATTTACAACCTCGGAACACTACCTCCAGGAAGATTCTGTTGCCCTAGTAACAAGAGATGAGAACGTAATAATGCTGCCGCCTTGTGGCTCTTTCTCACAACAGCAGCTTTAAACCCAGTGCTAATGGTTGCTTAATAGTCACATGGACTGCAGGGCTCTAAATGACACCTGCCCTGAAAAATGCCCTGGGGTAAGGAATAGGCAAGAATATTCAACACATGAGAAATTTTTCAAGAAATCAATAAGAGGAGGGAAGTTGTACTCACTCTTTAAAAAAAAAGGAAAAGAAAAAAAAGGACATGCCTAAAGCTCAGTAGAATGAATTATTAGACACATGCAAATTCAAATGGAAAAAGGTTTCAGCTCACACCAATCGTTTCCATCAGCAAAATGTCTACAAACTATAAATGCTGAAGGGGTTTTAGAGAACTGTGTACCTTCTAGCTGCTGGTGGGATGTAAAGTGGTAACAGCACTAACACAAACTGAATGGAGCTGCTTGAAAAGATAAAAATTGAGGTACCATATGATGCGGCAGGTCACCTTTTGGGCCTATAACCTAAGACCACCTGAATCGGAAAGACACAGGCAGGCAAATGAGCACTGCAGCAATATTGAAATAGCCAAGACATGGAAGCAGAAAAAAGGTTCATAAACAGATGAATGGACAAAGAAGAAGTGGTATACGTACCAAATAGAATAGTAGCCTCGGGAAAAAAATGAACAATGCCGTTTTCAGGACTACAGTTGAGCCTAGAAATAATCATATAACGTTAAGTAACTCAAAAGGGTACGACAAATATCCTATGATAACATTTATACATGTTATCCTAAGATTGCTACCAATGAACATATTTCCACAGAAAAAGACACTCACAGACTTATCAAATAAACTAATGGTTAGCCAAAATGAAAGGTGGGAGGATGGGTTAACTAGGACTATGGGGTTAACATACATATACTAATGTATGTTAAGTGTATAAAAACATATAACAGATAAACTGTATGAATTATATAATCACCAATACCTTTAAAATATACATTTTGTAATCACATACATGGTAACAGGACCCGAGGATGAACAGACATGTGTATGAATCATTGAGCAGATTCTGTACAGCCAGGCAATCAAAACACTAAAATCAAATTTACTCTGATAAGAAATAGAAATTAAATTTAAAAAACAAACCTAAGTAAGGAGACATAAACTTCTGGAGGCTTGTCCCAGCACATTCCACTCTAATTTACAACCTCGGAACACTACCTCCAGGAACACTCTGTTGCCATAGTAACAAGAGTTGAGAACATAATAATGCTGCTGCCTTGTGGCTGTTTCCCACAACAGCAGCTTTAATCCCAGTGCTAATGGTTGCTTAATAGTCACAACGACTGCAGGGGTCTAAATGACACCTGCCCTCAAAAAATGCCCTGGGGTAGGGAATACGCAAGAAAATTCAACACATGAGAAATTTTTCAAAAAGTGAATATGAAGAGGGAAGTTGTACTCACACTTTAACAAAAAAAGGAAAAGAAGAAAAAGGATATGCCTAAAGATCAGTATAAGGAATTATTCGCCACATGCGTATCCAACCTCCAAAAAGGTTTCAGCTCACACCAGTCAAATGGCCATCAGCAAAAAGTCTACAAACTATAAATGCTGAAGGGGTTTTAGAGAAATGTATACCTTCTATCTGCTGCTGGGATGTAAAGTGGTAACAGCACTAACGCAAACTGAATGGAGCTGCTTGAAAAGGTAAAAATTGAGCTACCATATGATGCGGCAGGTCACCTTTTGGGCCTATAACCTAAGACCACCTGAATCGGAAAGACACAGGCAGGCAAATGAGCACTGCAGCAATAATGAAATAGCCAAGACATGGAAGCAGAAAAAAGGTTCATAAACAGATGAATGGACAAAGAAGAAGTGGTATACGTACCAAATAGAATAGTAGCCTCGGGAAAAAAATGAACAATGCCGTTTTCAGGACTACAGTTGAGCCTAGAAATAATCATATAACGTTAAGTAACTCAAAAGGGTACGACAAATATCCTATGATAACATTTATACATGTTATCCTAAGATTGCTACCAATGAACATATTTCCACAGAAAAAGACACTCACAGACTTATCAAATAAACTAATGGTTAGCCAAAATGAAAGGTGGGAGGATGGGTTAACTAGGACTATGGGGTTAACATACATATACTAATGTATGTTAAGTGTATAAAAACATATAACAGATAAACTGTATGAATTATATAATCACCAATACCTTTAAAATATACATTTTGTAATCACATACATGGTAACAGGACCCGAGGATGAACAGACATATGTATGAATCATTGAGCAGATTCTGTACAGCCAGGCAATCAAAACACTAAAATCAAATTTACTCCGATAAGAAATAGAAATTAAATTTAAAAAACAAACATAAGTAAGGAGACATAAACTTCTGGAGGCTTCTCCCAGCACATTCCACTCTAATTTACAACCTCGGACCACTACCTCCAGGAAGACTCTGTTGCCATAGTAACAAGAGTTGAGAACGTAATAATGCTGCGGCCTTGTGGCTGTTTCCCACAACAGCAGCTTTAAACCCAGTGCTAATGGTTGCTTAATAGTCACAAGGACTGCAGGGCTCTAAATGACACCTGCCCTGAAAAATGCCCTGAGGTAGGGAATAGGCAAGAAAATTCAACACATGAGAAATTTTTCAAGAAGTCAATAAGAGGAGGGAAGTTGTACTCACTCTTTAAAAAAAAGGAAAAGAAAAAAAAGGACATGCCTAAAGCTCAGTATAAGGAATTATTAGACACATGCAAATTCAAATTCAAAAAGGTTTCAGCTCACACCAGTCATTTCCATCAGCAAAATGTCTATAAACTATAAATGCTGAAGGGGTTTTAGAGAACTGTGTACCTTCTAGCTGCTGGTGGGATGTAAAGTGGGAACAGCACTAACGCAAACTGAATGGAGCTTCTTGAAAAGGTAAAAATTGAGCTACCATATGATGCAGCAGGTCACCCTTTGGGCCTATAACCTAAGACCACCTGAATCGGAAAGACACAGGCAGGCAAATGAGCACTGCAGCAATATTGAAATAGCCAAGACATGGAAGCAGAAAAAAGGTTCATAAACAGATGAATGGACAAAGAAGAAGTAGTATACGTACCAAATAGAATAGTAGCCTGGGGAAAAAAATGAACAACGCCGTTTTCAGGACTACAGTTGAGCCTAGAAATAATCATATAAGGTTAAGTAACTCAAAAGGGTACGACAAATATACTATGATAACATTTATACATGTTATCCTAAGATTGCTACCAATGAACATATTTCCACAGAAAAAGACACTCACAGACTTATGAAATAAACTAATGGTTAGCAAAATGAAAGGTGGGAGGATGGGTAAATTAGGACTATGGGGTTAACATACATATACTAATGTATGTTAAGTGTATAACAACATATAACAGATAAACTGTATGAATTATATAATCTCCAATACCTTTAAAATATACATTTTGTAATCACATACATGGTAACAGGACCCTAAGATGAACAGACATATGTATGAATCATTGAGCAGATCCTGTACAGCCAGGCAATCAAAACACTCTAATCAAATTTACGCTGATAAGAAATAGAAATGAAATTTAAAAAACAAACATAAGTAAGGAGACATAAACTTCTGGGGGCTTGTCCCAGCACATTCCACTCTAATTTACAACCTCAGAACACTACCTCCAGGAAGATTCTGTTGCCCTAGTAACAAGAGTTGAGAACGTAATAATGCTGCCGCCTTGTGGCTGTTTCCCACAACAGCAGCTTTAAACCCAGTGCTAATGGTTGCTTAATAGTCACAACGACTGCAGGGGTCTAAATGACACCTGCCCTCAAAAAGTGCCCTTGGGTAGGGAATAGGCAAGAAAATTCAACACATGAGAAATTTTTCAAAAAGTGAATATGAAGAGGGAAGTTGTACTCACACTTTAACAAAAAAAGGAAAAGAAGAAAAAGGATATGCCTAAAGATCAGTATAAGGAATTATTCGCCACATGCGTATCCAACCTCCATAAAGGTTTCAGCTCACAACAGTCAAATGGCCATCAGCAAAAGTCTACAAACTATAAATGCTGAAGGTGTTTTAGAGAAATGTGTACCTTCTATCTGCTGCTGGGATGTAAAGTGGTAACAGCACTAACGCAAACTGAATGGAGCCGCTTGAAAAGGTAGAAATTGAGCTACCATATGATGCGGCAGGGCACCTCTCGGGCTTATAACCTAAGACCACCAGAATCGGAAGGACACAGGCAGTCAAATGTGCACTGCAGCAATACTGAAATAGCCAAGACATGGAAGCAAAAAAAGGTCCATAAACAGATGAATGGACAGAGAAGAAGTGGTATATGGACAGAATGGAATAGTAGCCTCGGGAAAAAAATGAACAATGCCGTTTTCAGGACTACAGTAGAGCCTAGAAATAATAATATAAGGTTAAGTAAGTCAAAAGGGTATGACAAATATCCTATGATATCATTTATACATGTTATCCTAAGATTGCTACCAATGAACATATTTCCACAGAAAAAGACACTCACAGACTTATGAAATAAACTAATGGTTAGCCAAAATGAAAGGGGGGAGGATGGGTAAATTAGGACTATGGGATTAACATAAATATACTAATGTATGTTACATGCATATAAACATATAACAGATAAACTATATGAATTATATAATCACCAATACCTTTAAAATATACATTCTGTATTCACATACATGGTAACAGAATCCGAAGATGAACAGACATATGTAGGAATCATTGAGCAGATTCTGTACAGCCAGACAATCAAAAAACTCTAATCAAATTTACTCCAAAAAGAAATAGAATTAAATTTAAAAAACAAACATAAGTAAGGAGACATAAACTTCTGGGGGCTCGTCCCAGCACATTCCACTCTAATTTACAACCACGGAACACTACCTCCAGGAAGATTCTGTTGCCCTAGTAACAAGAGATGAGAACGTAATAATGCTGCCGCCTTGTGGCTGTTTCCCACAACAGCAGCATTAAACCCAGTGCTAATGGTTGCTTAATAGTCACAAGGACTGCAGGGCTCTAAATGACACCTGCCCTGAAAAATGCCCTGGGGTAGGGAATAGGCAAGAAAATTCAACACATGAGAAATTTTTCAAGAAGTCAATAAGAGGAGGGAAGTTGTACTCACTCTTTAAAAAAAAAGGAAAAGAAAAAAAAGGACATGCCTAAAGCTCAGTATAAGGAATTATTAGACACATGCAAATTCAAATTCAACAAGGTTTCAGCTCACACCAGTCATTTCCATCAGCAAAATGTCTATAAACTATAAATGCTGAAGGGGTTTTAGAGAACTGTGTACCTTCTAGCTGCTGGTGGGATGTAAAGTGGTAACAGCACTAACGCAAACTGAATGGAGCTGCTTGAAAAGGTAAAAATTGAGCTACCATATGATGCGGCAGGGCACCTCTTGGGCTTATAACCTAAGACTACCAGAATCGGAAAGACACAGGCAGTCAAATGTGCACTGCAGCAATATTGAAATAGCAAAGACATGGAAGCAAAAAAAATGTCAATAAACAGATGAATGGACAGAGAAGAAGTGGTATATGGACAGAATGGAATAGTAGCCTCGTGGAAAAAATGAACAATGCCGTTTTCAGGACTACAGTAGAGCCTAGAAATAATCATATAAGGTTAAGTAAGTCAAAAGGGTATGACAATTATCCTATGATATCATTTATACATGTTATCCTAAGATTGCTACCAATGAACATATTTCCACAGAAAAAGACACTCACAGACTTATGAAATAAACTAATTGTTAGCCAAAATGAAAGGTGGGAGGACGGGTAAATTAGGACTATGGGGTTAACATACATATACTAATGTATGTTAAGTGTATAAAAACATATAACAGATAAACTGTATGAATTATATAATCACCAATACCTTTAAAATATACATTCTGTAATCACATACATGGTAACAGAATCCGAAGATGAACAGACATATGTAGGAATCATTGAGCAGTTTCTGTACAGCCAGACAATCAAAACACTCTAATCAAATTTACTCCGATAAGAAATAGAAATTAAATTTAAAAAACAAACCTAAGTAAGGAGACATAAACTTCTGGGGGCTTGTCCCAGCACATTCCACTCTAATTTATAACCTCGGAACACTACCTCCAGGAAGATTCTGTTGCCCTAGTAACAAGAGATGAGAACGTAATAATGCTGCCGCCTTGTGGCTCTTTCTCACAACAGCAGCTTTAAACCCAGTGCTAATGGTTGCTTAATAGTCACATGGACTGCAGGGCTCTAAATGACACCTGCCCTGAAAAATGCCCTGGGGTAAGGAATAGGCAAGAATATTCAACACATGAGAAATTTTTCAAGAAATCAATAAGAGGAGGGAAGTTGTACTCACTCTTTAAAAAAAAAGGAAAAGAAAAAAAAGGACATGCCTAAAGCTCAGTAGAATGAATTATTAGACACATGCAAATTCAAATGGAAAAAGGTTTCAGCTCACACCAATCGTTTCCATCAGCAAAATGTCTACAAACTATAAATGCTGAAGGGGTTTTAGAGAACTGTGTACCTTCTAGCTGCTGGTGGGATGTAAAGTGGTAACAGCACTAACACAAACTGAATGGAGCTGCTTGAAAAGATAAAAATTGAGCTACCATATGATGCGGCAGGTCACCTTTTGGGCCTATAACCTAAGACCACCTGAATCGGAAAGACACAGGCAGGCAAATGAGCACTGCAGCAATATTGAAATAGCCAAGACATGGAAGCAGAAAAAAGGTTCATAAACAGATGAATGGACAAAGAAGAAGTGGTATACGTACCAAATAGAATAGTAGCCTCGGGAAAAAAATGAACAATGCCGTTTTCAGGACTACAGTTGAGCCTAGAAATAATCATATAAGCTTAAGTAACTCAAAAGGGTACGACAAATATCCTATGATAACATTTATACATGTTATCCTAAGATTGCTACCAATGAACATATTTCCACAGAAAAAGACACTCACAGACTTATGAAATAAACTAATGGTTAGCCAAAATGAAAGGTGGGAGGATGGGTAAATTAGGACTATGGGGTTAACATACATATACTAATGTATGTTAAGTGTATAAAAACATATAACAGATATACTGTATGAATTATATAATCACCAATACCTTTAAAATATACATTCTGTAATAACATACATGGTAACAGAATCCAAAGATGAACAGACATATGTAGGAATCATTGAGCAGTTTCTGTACAGCCAGACAATCAAAACACTCTAATCAAAGTTACTCCGATAAGAAATAGAAATTTAATTTAAAAAACAAACCTAAGTAAGGAGACATAAACTTCTGGGGGCTTGTCCCAGCACATTCCACTCTAATTTACAACTTCGGAACACTACCTCCAGGAAGATTCTGTTGCCCTAGTAACAAGAGATGAGAACGTAATAATGCTGCCGCCTTGTGGCTCTTTCCCACAACAGCAGCATTAAACCCAGTGCTAATGGTTGCTTAATAGTCACAAGGACTGCAGGGATCTAAATGACACCTGGCCTGAAAAATGCCCTGGGGTAGGGAATAGGCAAGAAAATTCAACACATGAGAAATTTTTCAAGAAGTCAATAAGAGGAGGGAAGTTGTACTCATTCTTTAAAAAAAAAGGAAAAGAAAAAAAAGGACATACCTAAAGCTCAGTATAAGGAATTATTAGACACATGCAAATTCAATTTCAAAAAGGTTTCAGCTCACACCAGTCATTTCCATCAGCAAAATGTCTACAAACTATAAATGCTGAAGGGGTTTTAGAGAACTGTGTACCTTCTAGCTGCTGGTGGGATGTAAAGTGGTAACAGCACTAATGCAAACTGAATGGAGTTTCTTGAAAAGGTAAAAATTGAGCTACCATATGATGCGGCAGGTCACCTTTTGGGCCTATAACCTAAGACCACCTAAATCGGAAAGACACAGGCAGGCAAATGTGCACTGCAGCAATATTGAAATAGCCAAGACATGGAAGCAGAAAAAGGGTTCATAAACAGATGAATGGACAAAGAAGAAGTGGTATACGTACCAAAGAGCATAGTAGCCTCGGGAAAAAAATGAACAATGCCGTTTTCAGGACTACAGTTGAGCCTAGAAATAATCATATAAGGTTAAGTAACTCAAAAGGGTACGACAAATATCCTATGATAACATTTATACATGTTATCCTACGATTGCTACCAATGAACATATTTCCACAGAAAAAGCCACTCACAGACTTATGAAATAAACTAATGCTTAGCCAAAATGAAAGGTGGGAGGATGGGTAAATTAGGACTATGGGGTTAACATACATATACTAATGTATGTTAAGTGTATAAAAACATGTAACAGATAAACTGTATGAATTATATAATCACCAATACCTTTAAAATATACATTTTGTAATCACATACATGGTAAGAGGACCCGAAGATGAACAGACATATGTATGAATCACTGAGCAGATCCTGTACAGCCAGGCAATCAAAACACTCTAATCAAATTTACTCCGATAAGAAATAGAAATTAAATTTAAAAAAACAAACATAAGTAAGGAGACATAAACTTCTGGGGGCTTGTCCCAGCACATTCCACTCTAATTTACAACCTCGGAACACTACCTCCAGGAAGAGTCTTTTGCCCTAGTAACAAGAGATGAGAACGTAATAATGCTGCCGCCTTGTGGCTCTTTCCCACAACAGCAGCTTTAAACCCAGTGCTAATGTTTGCTTAATAGTCACAAGGACTGCAGGGCTCTAAATGACACCTGCCCTGAAAAATGCCCTGGGGTAGGGAATAGGCAAGAAAATTCAACACATGAGAAATTTTTCAAGAAGTCAATAAGAGGAGGGAAGTTGTACTCACTCTTTAAAAAAAAAGGAAAAGAAAAAAAAGGACATGCCTAAAGCTCAGTATAAGGAATTATTAGACACATGCAAATTCAAATTCAACAAGGTTTCAGCTCACACCAGTCATTTCCATCAGCAAAATGTCTATAAACTATAAATGCTGAAGGGGTTTTAGAGAACTGTGTACCTTCTAGCTGCTGGTGGGATGTAAAGTGGTAACAGCACTAACGCAAACTGAATGGAGCTGCTTGAAAAGGTAAAAATTGAGCTACCATATGATGCAGCAGGTCACCCTTTGGGCCTATAACCTAAGAACACCTGAATCGGAAAGACACAGGCAGGCAAATGAGCACTGCAGCAATATTGAAATAGCCAAGACATGGAAGCAGAAAAAAGGTTCATAAACAGATGAATGGACAAAGAAGAAGTAGTATACGTACCAAATAGAATAGTAGCCTGGGGAAAAAAATGAACAACGCCGTTTTCAGGACTACAGTTGAGCCTAGAAATAATCATATAAGGTTAACTAACTCAAAAGGGTACGACAAAGATCCTATGATAATATTTATACATGTTATCCTAAGATTGCTACCAATGAACATATTTCCACAGAAAAAGACACTCACAGACTTATGAAATAAACTAATGGTTAGCAAAATGAAAGGTGGGAGAATGGGTAAATTAGGACTATGGGGTTAACATACATATACTAATGTATGTTAAGTGTATAAAAACATATAACAGATAAACTGTATGAATTATATAATCACCAATACCTTTAAAATATACATTTTGTAATCACATACATGGTAACAGGACCCGAAGATGAACAGACATATGTATGAATCATTGAGCAGATCCTGTACAGCCAGGCAATCAAAACACTCTAATCAAATTTACGCTGATAAGAAATAGAAATGAAATTTAAAAAACAAACATAAGTAAGGAGACATAAACTTCTGGGGGCTTGTCCCAGCACATTCCACTCTAATTTACAACCTCAGAACACTACCTCCAGGAAGATTCTGTTGCCCTAGTAACAAGAGTTGAGAACGTAATAATGCTGCCGCCTTGTGGCTGTTTCCCACAACAGCAGCTTTAAACCCAGTGCTAATGGTTGCTTAATAGTCACAACGACTGCAGGGGTCTAAATGACACCTGCCCTCAAAAAGTGCCCTTGGGTAGGGAATAGGCAAGAAAATTCAACACATGAGAAATTTTTCAAAAAGTGAATATGAAGAGGGCAGTTGTACTCACACTTTAACAAAAAAAGGAAAAGAAGAAAAAGGATATGCCTAAAGATCAGTATAAGGAATTATTCGCCACATGCGTATCCAACCTCCATAAAGGTTTCAGCTCAGAACGGTCAAATGGCCATCAGCAAAAAGTCTACAAACTATAAATGCTGAAGGGGTTTTAGAGAAATGTGTACCTTCTATGTGCTGCTGGGATGTAAAGTGGTAACAGCACTAACGCAAACTGAATGGAGCCGCTTGAAAAGGTAGAAAGTGAGCTACCATATGATGCGGCAGGGCACCTCTCGGGCTTATAACCTAAGACCACCAGAATCGGAAAGACACAGGCAGTCAAATGTGCACTGCAGCAATACTGAAATAGCCAAGACATGGAAGCAAAAAAAGGTCCATAAACAGATGAATGGACAGAGAAGAAGTGGTATATGGACAGAATGGAATAGTAGCCTCGGGGAAAAAATGAACAATGCCGTTTTCAGGACTACAGTAGAGCCTAGAAATAATAATATAAGGTTAAGTAAGTCAAAAGGGTATGACAAATATCCTATGATATCATTTATACATGTTATCCTAAGATTGCTACCAATGAACATATTTCCACAGAAAAAGACACTCACAGACTTATGAAATAAACTAATGGTTAGCCAAAATGAAAGGGGGGAGGATGGGTAAATTAGGACTATGGGATTAACATAAATATACTAATGTATGTTACATGCATATAAACATATAACAGATAAACTATATGAATTATATAATCACCAATACCTTTAAAATATACATTCTGTATTCACATACATGGTAACAGAATCCGAAGATGAACAGACATATGTAGGAATCATTGAGCAGATTCTGTACAGCCAGACAATCAAAAGACTCTAATCAAATTTACTCCAAAAAGAAATAGAATTAAATTTAAAAAACAAACATAAGTAAGGAGACATAAACTTCTGGGGGCTCGTCCCAGCACATTCCACTCTAATTTACAACCACGGAACACTACCTCCAGGAAGATTCTGTTGCCCTAGTAACAAGAGATGAGAACGTAATAATGCTGCTGCCTTGTGGCTGTTTCCCACAACAGCAGCATTAAACCCAGTGCTAATGGTTGCTTAATAGTCACAAGGACTGCAGGGCTCTAAATGACACCTGCCCTGAAAAATGCCCTGGGGTAGGGAAAAGGCAAGAAAATTCAACACATGAGAAATTTTTCAAGAAGTCAATAAGAGGAGGGAAGTTGTACTCACTCTTTAAAAAAAAGGAAAAGAAAAAAAGGGACATGCCTAAAGCTCAGTATAAGGAATTATTAGACACATGCAAATTCAAATTCAACAAGGTTTCAGCTCACACCAGTCATTTCCATCAGCAAAATGTCTATAAACTATAAATGCTGAAGGGGTTTTAGAGAAGTGTGTACCTTCTAGCTGCTGGTGGGATGTAAAGTGGTAACAGCACTAACGCAAACTGAATGGAGCTTCTTGAAAAGGTAAAAATTGAGCTACCATATGATGCAGCAGGTCACCCTTTGGGCCTATAACCTAAGACCACCTGAATCGGAAAGACACAGGCAGGCAAATGAGCACTGCAGCAATATTGAAATAGCCAAGACATGGAAGCAGAAAAAAGGTTCATAAACAGATGAATGGACAAAGAAGAAGTAGTATACGTACCAAATAGAATAGTAGCCTGGGGAAAAAAATGAACAACGCCGTTTTCAGGACTACAGTTGAGCCTAGAAATAATCATATAAGGTTAACTAACTCAAAAGGGTACGACAAAGATCCTATGATAATATTTATACATGTTATCCTAAGATTGCTACCAATGAACATATTTCCACAGAAAAAGACACTCACAGACTTATGAAATAAACTAATGGTTAGCAAAATGAAAGGTGGGAGGTTGGGTAAATTAGGACTATGGGGTTAACATACATATACTAATGTATGTTAAGTGTATAAAAACATATAACAGATAAACTGTATGAATTATATAATCACCAATACCTTTAAAATATACATTTTGTAATCACATACATGGTAACAGGACCCGAAGATGAACAGACATATGTATGAATCATTGAGCAGATCCTGTACAGCCAGGCAATCAAAACACTCTAATCAAATTTACGCTGATAAGAAATAGAAATGAAATTCAAAAAACAAACATAAGTAAGGAGACATAAACTTCTGGGGGCTTGTCCCAGCACATTCCACTCTAATTTACAACCTCAGAACACTACCTCCAGGAAGATTCTGTTGCCCTAGTAACAAGAGTTGAGAACGTAATAATGCTGCCGCCTTGTGGCTGTTTCCCACAACAGCAGCTTTAAACCCAGTGCTAATGGTTGCTTAATAGTCACAACGACTGCAGGGGTCTAAATGACACCTGCCCTCAAAAAGTGCCCTTGGGTAGGCAATAGGCAAGAAAATTCAACACATGAGAAATTTTTCAAAAAGTGAATATGAAGAGGGAAGTTGTACTCACACTTTAACAAAAAAAGGAAAAGAAGAAAAAGGATATGCCTAAAGATCAGTATAAGGAATTATTCGCCACATGCGTATCCAACCTCCATAAAGGTTTCAGCTCACAACAGTCAAATGGCCATCAGCAAAAAGTCTACAAACTATAAATGCTGAAGGTGTTTTAGAGAAATGTGTACCTTCTATCTGCTGCTGGGATGTAAAGTGGTAACAGCACTAACGCAAACTGAATGGAGCCGCTTGAAAAGGTAGAAATTGAGCTACCATATGATGCGGCAGGGCACCTCTCGGGCTTATAACCTAAGACCACCAGAATCGGAAAGACACAGGCAGTCAAATGTGCACTGCAGCAATACTGAAATAGCCAAGACATGGAAGCAGAAAAAAGGTTCATAAACAGATGAATGGACAGAGAAGAAGTGGTATATGGACAGAATGGAATAGTAGCCTCGGGGAAAAAATGAACAATGCCGTTTTCAGGACTACAGTTGAGCCTAGAAATAATCATATAAGGTTAAGTAAGTCAAAAGGGTATGACAATTATCCTATGATATCATTTATACATGTTATCCTAAGATTGCTACCAATGAACATATTTCCACAGAAAAAGACACTCACAGACTTATGAAATAAACTAATTGTTAGCCAAAATGAAAGGTGGGAGGACGGGTAAATTAGGACTATGGGGTTAACATACATATACTAATGTATGTTAAGTGTATAAAAACATATAACAGATAAACTGTATGAATTATATAATCACCAATACCTTTAAAATATACATTCTGTAATCACATACATGGTAACAGAATCCGAAGATGAACAGACATATGTAGGAATCATTGAGCAGTTTCTGTACAGCCAGACAATCAAAACACTCTAATCAAATTTACTCCGATAAGAAATAGAAATTAAATTTAAAAAACAAACCTAAGTAAGGAGACATAAACTTCTGGGGGCTTGTCCCAGCACATTCCACTCTAATTTACAACCTCGGAACACTACCTCCAGGAAGATTCTGTTGCCCTAGTAACAAGAGATGAGAACGTAATAATGCTGCCGCCTTGTGGCTCTTTCCCACAACAGCAGCTTTATACCCAGTGCTAATGGTTGCTTAATAGTCACATGGACTGCAGGGCTCTAAATGACACCTGCCCAGAAAAATGCCCTGGGGTAGGGAATAGGCAAGAATATTCAACACATGAGAAATTTTTCAAGAAGTCAATAAGAGGAGGGAAGTTGTACTCACTCTTTAAAAAAAAAGGAAAAGAAAAAAAAGGACATGCCTAAAGCTCAGTAGAATGAATTTTTAGACACATGCAAATTCAAATTCAGAAAGGTTTCAGCTCACACCAGTCGTTTCCATCAGCAAAATGTCTACAAACTATAAATGCTGAAGGGGTTTTAGAGAACTGTGTACCTTCTAGCTGCTGGTGGGATGTAAAGTGGTAACAGCACTAACACAAACTGAATGGAGCTGCATGAAAAGATAAAAATTGAGCTACCATATGATGCGGCAGGTCACCTTTTGGGCCTATAACTTAAGACCACCTGAATCGGAAAGACACAGGCAGGCAAATGAGCACTGCAGCAATAATGAAATAGCCAAGACATGGAAGCAGAAAAAAGGTTCATAAACAGATGAATGGACAAAGAAGAAGTGGTATACGTACCAAATAGAATAGTAGCCTCGGGAAAAAAATGAACAATGCCGTTTTCAGGACTACAGTTGAGCCTAGAAATAATCATATAACGTTAAGTAACTCAAAAGGGTACGACAAATATCCTATGATAACATTTATACATGTTATCCTAAGATTGCTACCAATGAACATATTTCCACAGAAAAAGACACTCACAGACTTATCAAATAAACTAATGGTTAGCCAAAATGAAAGGTGGGAGGATGGGTTAACTAGGACTATGGGGTTAACATACATATACTAATGTATGTTAAGTGTATAAAAACATATAACAGATAAACTGTATGAATTATATAATCACCAATACCTTTAAAATATACATTTTGTAATCACATACATGGTAACAGGACCCGAGGATGAACAGACATATGTATGAATCATTGAGCAGATTCTGTACAGCCAGGCAATCAAAACACTAAAATCAAATTTACTCCGATAAGAAATAGAAATTAAATTTAAAAAACAAACATAAGTAAGGAGACATAAACTTCTGGAGGCTTCTCCCAGCACATTCCACTCTAATTTACAACCTCGGACCACTACCTCCAGGAAGACTCTGTTGCCATAGTAACAAGAGTTGAGAACGTAATAATGCTGCGGCCTTGTGGCTGTTTCCCACAACAGCAGCTTTAAACCCAGTACTAATGGTTGCTTAATAGTCACAAGGACTGCAGGGCTCTAAATGACACCTGCCCTGAAAAATGCCCTGAGGTAGGGAATAGGCAAGAAAATTCAACACATGAGAAATTTTTCAAGAAGTCAATAAGAGGAGGGAAGTTGTACTCACTCTTTAAAAAAAAAGGAAAAGAAAAAAAAGGACATGCCTAAAGCTCAGTATAAGGAATTATTAGACACATGCAAATTCAAATTCAAAAAGGTTTCAGCTCACACCAGTCATTTCCATCAGCAAAATGTCTATAAACTATAAATGCTGAAGGGGTTTTAGAGAACTGTGTACCTTCTAGCTGCTGGTGGGATGTAAAGTGGGAACAGCACTAACGCAAACTGAATGGAGCTTCTTGAAAAGGTAAAAATTGAGCTACCATATGATGCAGCAGGTCACCCTTTGGGCCTATAACCTAAGACCACCTGAATCGGAAAGACACAGGCAGGCAAATGAGCACTGCAGCAATATTGAAATAGCCAAGACATGGAAGCAGAAAAAAGGTTCATAAACAGATGAATGGACAAAGAAGAAGTAGTATACGTACCAAATAGAATAGTAGCCTGGGGAAAAAAATGAACAACGCCGTTTTCAGGACTACAGTTGAGCCTAGAAATAATCATATAAGGTTAAGTAACTCAAAAGGGTACGACAAATAACCTATGATAACATTTATACATGTTATCCTAAGATTGCTACCAATGAACATATTTCCACAGAAAAAGACACTCACAGACTTATGAAATAAACTAATGGTTAGCAAAATGAAAGGTGGGAGGATGGGTAAATTAGGACTATGGGGTTAACATACATATACTAATGTATGTTAAGTGTATAACAACATATAACAGATAAACTGTATGAATTATATAATCTCCAATACCTTTAAAATATACATTTTGTAATCACATACATGGTAACAGGACCCTAAGATGAACAGACATATGTATGAATCATTGAGCAGATCCTGTACAGCCAGGCAATCAAAACACTCTAATCAAATTTACGCTGATAAGAAATAGAAATGAAATTTAAAAAACAAACATAAGTAAGGAGACATAAACTTCTGGGGGCTTGTCCCAGCACATTCCACTCTAATTTACAACCTCAGAACACTACCTCCAGGAAGATTCTGTTGCCCTAGTAACAAGAGTTGAGAACGTAATAATGCTGCCGCCTTGTGGCTGTTTCCCACAACAGCAGCTTTAAACCCAGTGCTAATGGTTGCTTAATAGTCACAACGACTGCAGGGGTCTAAATGACACCTGCCCTCAAAAAGTGCCCTTGGGTAGGGAATAGGCAAGAAAATTCAACACATGAGAAATTTTTCAAAAAGTGAATATGAAGAGGGAAGTTGTACTCACACTTTAACAAAAAAAGGAAAAGAAGAAAAAGGATATGCCTAAAGATCAGTATAAGGAATTATTCGCCACATGCGTATCCAACCTCCATAAAGGTTTCAGCTCACAACAGTCAAATGGCCATCAGCAAAAGTCTACAAACTATAAATGCTGAAGGTGTTTTAGAGAAATGTGTACCTTCTATCTGCTGCTGGGATGTAAAGTGGTAACAGCACTAACGCAAACTGAATGGAGCCGCTTGAAAAGGTAGAAATTGAGCTACCATATGATGCGGCAGGGCACCTCTCGGGCTTATAACCTAAGACCACCAGAATCGGAAGGACACAGGCAGTCAAATGTGCACTGCAGCAATACTGAAATAGCCAAGACATGGAAGCAAAAAAAGGTCCATAAACAGATGAATGGACAGAGAAGAAGTGGTATATGGACAGAATGCAATAGTAGCCTCGGGGAAAAAATGAACAATGCCGTTTTAAGGACTAGAGTTGAGCCTAGAAATAATCATATAAGGTTCAGTAAGTCAAAAGGGTATGACAAATATCCTATGATATCATTTATACATGTTATCCTAAGATTGCTACCAATGAACATATTTCCACAGAAAAAGACACTCACAGACTTATGAAATAAACTAATGGTTAGACAAAATGAAAGGTGGGAGGATGGGTAAACTAGGACTATGGGGTTAACATACATATACTAATGTATGTTAAGTGTATAAAAACATATAACAGATAAACTGTATGAATTATATAATCACCAATACCTTTAAAATATACATTCTGTAATCACATACATGGTAACAGAATCCGAAGATGAACAGACATATGTAGGAATCATTGAGCAGTTTCTGTACAGCCAGATAATCAAAACACTCTAATCAAATTTACTCAGATAAGAAATAGAAATTAAATTTAAAAAACAAACCTAAGTAAGGAGACATAAACTTCTGGGGGCTTGTCCCAGCACATTCCACTCTAATTTACAACCTCGGAACACTACCTCCAGGAAGATTCTGTTGCCCTAGTAACAAGAGATGAGAACGTAATAATGTTGCCGCCTTGTGGCTCTTTCCCACAACAGCAGCTTTAAACCCAGTGCTAATGGTTGCTTAATAGTCACATGGACTGCAGGGCTCTAAATGACACCTGCCCTGAAAAATGCCCTGGGGTAGGGAATAGGCAAAAATATTCAACACATGAGAAATTTTTCAAGAAGTCAATAAGAGGAGGGAAGTTGTACTCACTCTTTAAAAAAAAAGGAAAAGAAAAAAAAGGACATGCCTAAAGCTCAGTAGAATGAATTATTAGACACATGCAAATTCAAATTCAAAAAGGTTTCAGCTCACACCAGTCGTTTCCATCAGCAAAATGTGTACAAACTATAAATGCTGAAGGGGTTTTAGAGAACTGTGTACCTTCTAGCTGCTGGTGGGATGTAAAGTGGTAACAGCACTAACACAAACTGAATGGAGCTGCTTGAAAAGATAAAAATTGAGCTACCATATGATGCGGCAGGTCACCTTTTGGGCCTATAACCTAAGACCACCTGAATCGGAAAGACACAGGCGGGCAAATGAGCACTGCAGCAATATTGAAATAGCCAAGACATGGAAGCAGAAAAAAGGTTCATAAACAGATGAATGGACAAAGAAGAAGTGGTATACGTACCAAATAGAATAGTAGCCTCGGGAAAAAAATGAACAATGCCGTTTTCAGGACTACAGTTGAGCCTAGAAATAATCATATAACGTTAAGTAACTCAAAAGGGTACGACAAATATCCTATGAAAACATTTATACATGTTATCCTAAGATTGCTACCAATGAACATATTTCCACAGAAAAAGACACTCACAGACTTATCAAATAAACTAATGGTTAGCCAAAATGAAAGGTGGGAGGATGGGTAAATTAGGACTATGGGGTTAACATACATATACTAATGTATGTTAAGTGTATAAAAACATATAACAGATAAACTGTATGAATTATATAATCACCAATACCTTTAAAATATACATTTTGTAATCACATACATGGTAACAGGACCCGAAGATGAACAGACATATGTATGAATCATTGAGCAGATTCTGTACAGCCAGGCAATCAAAACACTAAAATCAAATTTACTCTGATAAGAAATAGAAATTAAATTTAAAAAACAAACATAAGTAAGGAGACATAAACTTCTGGGGGCTTGTCCCAGCACATTCCACTCTAATTTACAACCTCGGAACACTACCTCCAGGAAGATTCTGTTGCCGTAGTAACAAGATTTGAGAACGTAATAATGCTACGGCCTTGTGGCTGTTTCCCACAACAGCAGCTTTAAACCCAGTACTAATAGTTGCTTAATAGTCACAAGGACTGTAGGGCTCCAAATGACACCTGCCCTGAAAAATGCCCTGGGGTAGGGAATAGGCAAGAAAATTCAACACATGAGAAATTTTTCAAGAAGTCAATAAGAGGAGGGAAGTTGTACTCACTCTTTAAAAAAAACGAAAAGAAAAAAAAGGACATGCCTAAAGCTCAGTATAAGGAATTATTAGACACATGCAAATTCAAATTCAAAAAGGTTTCAGCTCACACCAGTCATTTCCATCAGCAAAATGTCTATAAACTATAAATGCTGAAGGGGTTTTAGAGAACTGTGTACCTTCTAGCTGCTGGTGGGATGTAAAGTGGTAACAGCACTAACGCAAACTGAATGGAGCTTCTTGACAAGGTAAAAATTGAGCTACCATATGATGCAGCAGGTCACCCTTTGGGCCTATAACCTAAGACCACCTGAATCGGAAAGACACAGGCAGGCAAATGAGCACTGCAGCAATATTGAAATAACCAAGACATGGAAGCAGAAAAAAGGTTCATAAACAGATGAATGGACAAAGAAGAAGTAGTATACGTACCAAATAGAATAGTAGCCTGGGGAAAAAAATGAACAACGCCGTTTTCAGGACTACAGTTGAGCCTAGAAATAATCATATAAGGTTAACTAACTCAAAAGGGTACGACAAATATCCTATGATAACATTTATACATGTTATCCTAAGATTGCTACCAATGAACATATTTCCACAGAAAAAGACACTCACAGACTTATGAAATAAACTAATGGTTAGCAAAATGAAAGGTGGGAGGATGGGTAAATTAGGACTATGGGGTTACCATACATATACTAATGTATGTTAAGTGTATAACAACATATAACAGATAAACTGTATGAATTATATAATCACCAATACCTTTAAAATATACATTCTGTAATCACATACATGGTAACAGGACCCGAAGATGAACAGACATATGTATGTATCATTGAGCAGATCCTGTACAGCCAGGCAATCAAAACACTCTAATCAAATTTACGCTGATAAGAAATAGAAATGAAATTTAAAAAACAAACATAAGTAAGGAGACATAAACTTCTGGGGGCTTGTCCCAGCACATTCCACTCTAATTTACAACCTCAGAACACTACCTCCAGGAAGATTCTGTTGCCCTAGTAACAAGAGTTGAGAACGTAATAATGCTGCCGCCTTGTGGCTGTTTCCCACAACAGCAGCTTTAAACCCAGTGCTAATGGTTGCTTAATAGTCACAACGACTGCAGGGGTCTAAATGACACCTGCCCTCAAAAAGTGCCCTTGGGTAGGGAATAGGCAAGAAAATTCAACACATGAGAAATTTTTCAAAAAGTGAATATGAAGAGGGAAGTTGTACTCACACTTTAACAAAAAAAGGAAAAGAAGAAAAAGGATATGCCTAAAGATCAGTATAAGGAATTATTCGCCACATGCGTATCCAACCTCCATAAAGGTTTCAGCTCACAACAGTCAAATGGCCATCAGCAAAAAGTCTACAAACTATAAATGCTGAAGGGGTTTTAGAGAAATGTGTACCTTCTATCTGCTGCTGGGATGTAAAGTGGTAACAGCACTAACGCAAACTGAATGGAGCCGCTTGAAAAGGTAGAAATTGAGCTACCATATGATGCGGCAGGGCACCTCTCGGGCTTATAACCTAAGACCACCAGAATCGGAAAGACACAGGCAGTCAAATGTGCACTGCAGCAATACTGAAATAGCCAAGACATGGAAGCAAAAAAAGGTCCATAAACAGATGAATGGACAGAGAAGAAGTGGTATATGGACAGAATGGAATAGTAGCCTCGGGAAAAAAATGAACAATGCCGTTTTCAGGACTACAGTAGAGCCTAGAAATAATAATATAAGGTTAAGTAAGTCAAAAGGGTATGACAAATATCCTATGATATCATTTATACATGTTATCCTAAGATTGCTACCAATGAACATATTTCCACAGAAAAAGACACTCACAGACTTATGAAATAAACTAATGGTTAGCCAAAATGAAAGGGGGGAGGATGGGTAAATTAGGACTATGGGATTAACATAAATATACTAATGTATGTTACATGCATATAAACATATAACAGATAAACTATATGAATTATATAATCACCAATACCTTTAAAATATACATTCTGTATTCACATACATGGTAACAGAATCCGAAGATGAACAGACATATGTAGGAATCATTGAGCAGATTCTGTACAGCCAGACAATCAAAAGACTCTAATCAAATTTACTCCAAAAAGAAATAGAATTAAATTTAAAAAACAAACATAAGTAAGGAGACATAAACTTCTGGGGGCTCGTCCCAGCACATTCCACTCTAATTTACAACCACGGAACACTACCTCCAGGAAGATTCTGTTGCCCTAGTAACAAGAGATGAGAACGTAATAATGCTGCTGCCTTGTGGCTGTTTCCCACAACAGCAGCATTAAACCCAGTGCTAATGGTTGCTTAATAGTCACAAGGACTGCAGGGCTCTAAATGACACCTGCCCTGAAAAATGCCCTGGGGTAGGGAATAGGTAAGAAAATTCAACACATGAGAAATTTTTCAAGAAGTCAATAAGAGGAGGGAAGTTGTACTCACTCTTTAAAAAAAAAGGAAAAGAAAAAAAAGGACATGCCTAAAGCTCAGTATAAGGAAATATTAGACACATGCAAATTCAAATTCAACAAGGTTTCACCTCACACCAGTCATTTCCATCAGCAAAATGTCTATAAACTATAAATGCTGAAGGGGTTTTAGAGAACTGTGTACCTTCTAGCTGCTGGTGGGATGTAAAGTGGTAACAGCACTAACGCAAACTGAATGGAGCTGCTTGAAAAGGTAAAAATTGAGCTACCATATGATGCGGCAGGTCACCTTTTGGGCCTATAACCTAAGACCACCTGAATCGGAAAGACACAGGCAGGCAAATGAGCACTGCAGCAATATTGAAATAGCCAAGACATGGAAGCAGAAAAAAGGTTCATAAACAGATGAATGGACAAAGAAGAAGTGGTATACGTACCAAACAGAATAGTAGCCTCGGGAAAAAAATGAACAATGCCGTTTTCAGGACTACAGTTGAGCCTAGAAATAATCATATAAGGTTAAGTAACTCAAAAGGGTACGACAAATATCCTATGATAACATTTATACATGTTATCCTAAGATAGCTACCAATGAACATATTTCCACAGAAAAAGACACTCACAGACTTATGAAATAAACTAATGGTTAGCCAAAATGAAAGGTGGGAGGATGGGTTAACTAGGACTATGGGGTTAACATACATATACTAATGTATGTTAAGTGTATAAAAACATATAACAGATAAACTGTATGAATTATATAATCACCAATACCTTTAAAATATACATTTTGTAATCACATACATGGTAACAGGACCCGAGGATGAACAGACATATGTATGAATCATTGAGCAGATTCTGTACAGCCAGGCAATCAAAACACTAAAATCAAATTTACTCCGATAAGAAATAGAAATTACATTTAAAAAACAAACATAAGTAAGGAGACATAAACTTCTGGAGGCTTGTCCCAGCACATTCCACTCTAATTTACAACCTCGGAACACTACCTCCAGGAAGACTCTGTTGCCATAGTAACAAGAGTTGAGAACGTAATAATGCTGCCGCCTTGTGACTGTTTCCCACAACAGCAGCTTTAAACCCAGTGCTAATGGTTGCTTAATAGTCAAAACGACTGCAGGGGTCTAAATGACACCTGCCCTCAAAAAATGCCCTGGGGTAGGGAATACGCAAGAAAATTCAACACATGAGAAATTTTTCAAAAAGTGAATATGAAGAGGGAAGTTGTACTCACACTTTAACAAAAAAAGGAAAAGAAGAAAAAGGATATGCCTAAAGATCAGTATAAGGAATTATTCGCCACATGCGTATCCAACCTCCAAAAAGGTTTCAGCTCACACCAGTCAAATGGCCATCAGCAAAAAGTCTACAAACTATAAATGCTGAAGGGGTTCTAGAGAAACGTATACCTTCTATCTGCTGCTGGGATGTAAAGTGGTAACAGCACTAACGCAAACTGAATGGAGCTGCTTGAAAAGGTAAAAATTGAGCTACCATATGATGCGGCAGGGCACCTCTTTGGCTTATAACCTAAGACTACCAGAATCGGAAAGACACAGGCAGTCAAATGTGCACTGCAGCAATATGGAAATAGCAAAGACATGGAAGCAAAAAAAATGTCTATAAACAGATGAATGGACAGAGAAGAAGTGGTATATGGACAGAATGCAATAGTAGCCTCGGGGAAAAAATGAACAATGCCGTTTTAAGGACTAGAGTTGAGCCTAGAAATAATCATATAAGGTTAAGTAAGTCAAAAGGGTATGACAAATATCCTATGATATCATTTATACATGTTATCCTAAGATTGCTACCAATGAACATATTTCCACAGAGAAAGACACTCACAGACTTATGAAATAAACTAATTGTTAGCCAAAATGAAAGGTGGGAGGATGGGTAAATTAGGACTATGGGGTTAACATACATATACTAATGTATGTTAAGTGTATAAAAACATATAACAGATAAACTGTATGAATTATATAATCACCAATACCTTTAAAATATACATTCTGTAATAACATACATGGTAACAGAATCCGAAGATGAACAGACATATGTAGGAATCATTGAGCAGTTTCTGTACAGCCAGACAATCAAAACACTCTAATCAAATTTACTCCGATAAGAAATAGAAATTTAATTTAAAAAACAAACCTAAGTAAGGAGACATAAACTTCTGGGGGCTTGTCCCAGCACATTCCACTCTAATTTACAACTTCGGAACACTACCTCCAGGAAGATTCTGTTGCCCTAGTAACAAGAGATGAGAACGTAATAATGCTGCCGCCTTGTGGCTCTTTCCCACAACAGCAGCATTAAACCCAGTGCTAATGGTTGCTTAATAGTCACAAGGACTGCAGGGATCTAAATGACACCTGGCCTGAAAAATGCCCTGGGGTAGGGAATAGGCAAGAAAATTCAACACATGAGAAATTTTCCAAGAAGTCAATAAGAGGAGGGAAGTTGTACTCATTCTTTAAAAAAAAAGGAAAAGAAAAAAAAGGACATGCCTAAAGCTCAGTATAAGGAATTATTAGACACATGCAAATTCAATTTCAAAAAGGTTTCAGCTCACACCAGTCATTTCCATTAGCAAAATGTCTACAAACTATAAATGCTGAAGGGGTTTTAGAGAACTGTGTACCTTCTAGCTGCTGGTGGGATGTAAAGTGGTAACAGCACTAACGCAAACTGAATGGAGTTTCTTGAAAAGGTAAAAATTGAGCTACCATATGATGCGGCAGGTCACCTTTTGGGCCTATAACCTAAGA
The DNA here is from genome assembly GCF_965194805.1 of Balaenoptera borealis. NCBI lineage: Eukaryota > Metazoa > Chordata > Mammalia > Artiodactyla > Balaenopteridae > Balaenoptera > Balaenoptera borealis. The sequence goes on from NW_028123082.1 coordinate 166,968, forward strand.
CCACCTAAATCGGAAAGACACAGGCAGGCAAATGTGCACTGCAGCAATATTGAAATAGCCAAGACATGGAAGCAGAAAAAGGGTTCATAAACAGATGAATGGACAAAGAAGAAGTGGTATACGTACCAAAGAGCATAGTAGCCTCGGGAAAAAAATGAACAATGCCGTTTTCAGGACTACAGTTGAGCCTAGAAATAATCATATAAGGTTAAGTAACTCAAAAGGGTACGACAAATATCCTATGATAACATTTATACATGTTATCCTACGATTGCTACCAATGAACATATTTCCACAGAAAAAGCCACTCACAGACTTATGAAATAAACTAATGGTTAGCCAAAATGAAAGGTGGGAGGATGGGTAAATTAGGACTATGGGGTTAACATACATATACTAATGTATGTTAAGTGTATAAAAACATGTAACAGATAAACTGTATGAATTATATAATCACCAATACCTTTAAAATATACATTTTGTAATCACATACATGGTAAGAGGACCCGAAGATGAACAGACATATGTATGAATCACTGAGCAGATCCTGTACAGCCAGGCAATCAAAACACTCTAATCAAATTTACTCCGATAAGAAATAGAAATTAAATTTAAAAAAACAAACATAAGTAAGGAGACATAAACTTCTGGGGGCTTGTCCCAGCACATTCCACTCTAATTTACAACCTCGGAACACTACCTCCAGGAAGAGTCTGTTGCCCTAGTAACAAGAGATGAGAACGTAATAATGCTGCCGCCTTGTGGCTCTTTCCCACAACAGCAGCTTTAAACCCAGTGCTAATGTTTGCTTAATAGTCACAAGGACTGCAGGGCTCTAAATGACCCCTGCCCTGAAAAATGCCCTGGGGTAGGGAATAGGCAAGAAAATTCAACACATTAGAAATTTTTCAAGAAGTCAATAAGAGGAGGGAAGTTGTACTCACTCTTTAATAAAAAAGGAAAAGAAAAAAAAGGACATGCCTAAACCTCAGTATAAGGAATTATTAGACACATGCAAATGCAAATTCAAAAAGGTTTCAGCTCACACCAGTCATTTCCATCAGCAAAATGTCTACAAACTATAAATGCTGAAGGAGTTTTAGAGAACTGTGTACCTTCTAGATCCTGGTTGGATGTAAAGTGGTAACAGCACTAACGCAAACTGAATTGAGCTGTTGAAAAGGTAAAAATTGAGCTACCATATGATGCGGCAGGTCACCTTTTGGGCCTATAACCTAAGACCACCTGAATCGGAAAGACACAGGCAGGCAAATGAGCACTGAAGCAATATTGAAATAGCCAAGACATGGAAGCAGAAAAAAGGTTCATAAACAGATGAATGGACAGAGAAGAAGTGGTATATGGACAGAATGCAATAGTAGCCTCGGGGAAAAAATGAACAATGCCGTTTTAAGGACTAGAGTTGAGCCTAGAAATAATCATATAAGGTTCAGTAAGTCAAAAGGGTATGACAAATATCCTATGATATCATTTATACATGTTATCCTAAGATTGCTACCAATGAACATATTTCCACAGAAAAAGACACTCACAGACTTATGAAATAAACTAATGGTTAGACAAAATGAAAGGTGGGAGGATGGGTAAACTAGGACTATGGGGTTAACATACATATACTAATGTATGTTAAGTGTATAAAAACATATAACAGATAAACTGTATGAATTATATAATCACCAATACCTTTAAAATATACATTCTGTAATCACATACATGGTAACAGAATCCGAAGATGAACAGACATATGTAGGAATCATTGAGCAGTTTCTGTACAGCCAGACAATCAAAACACTCTAATCAAATTTACTCAGATAAGAAATAGAAATTAAATTTAAAAAACAAACCTAAGTAAGGAGACATAAACTTCTGGGGGCTTGTCCCAGCACATTCCACTCTAATTTACAACCTCGGAACACTACCTCCAGGAAGATTCTGTTGCCCTAGTAACAAGAGATGAGAACGTAATAATGCTGCCGCCTTGTGGCTCTTTCCCACAACAGCAGCTTTAAACCCAGTGCTAATGGTTGCTTAATAGTCACATGGACTGCAGGGCTCTAAATGACACCTGCCCTGAAAAATGCCCTGGGGTAGGGAATAGGCAAAAATATTCAACACATGAGAAATTTTTCAAGAAGTCAATAAGAGGAGGGAAGTTGTACTCACTCTTTAAAAAAAAAGGAAAAGAAAAAAAAGGACATGCCTAAAGCTCAGTAGAATGAATTATTAGACACATGCAAATTCAAATTCAAAAAGGTTTCAGCTCACACCAGTCGTTTCCATCAGCAAAATGTGTACAAACTATAAATGCTGAAGGGGTTTTAGAGAACTGTGTACCTTCTAGCTGCTGGTGGGATGTAAAGTGGTAACAGCACTAACACAAACTGAATGGAGCTGCTTGAAAAGATAAAAATTGAGCTACCATATGATGCGGCAGGTCACCTTTTGGGCCTATAACCTAAGACCACCTGAATCGGAAAGACACAGGCGGGCAAATGAGCACTGCAGCAATATTGAAATAGCCAAGACATGGAAGCAGAAAAAAGGTTCATAAACAGATGAATGGACAAAGAAGAAGTGGTATACGTACCAAATAGAATAGTAGCCTCGGGAAAAAAATGAACAATGCCGTTTTCAGGACTACAGTTGAGCCTAGAAATAATCATATAACGTTAAGTAACTCAAAAGGGTACGACAAATATCCTATGAAAACATTTATACATGTTATCCTAAGATTGCTACCAATGAACATATTTCCACAGAAAAAGACACTCACAGACTTATCAAATAAACTAATGGTTAGCCAAAATGAAAGGTGGGAGGATGGGTAAATTAGGACTATGGGGTTAACATACATATACTAATGTATGTTAAGTGTATAAAAACATATAACAGATAAACTGTATGAATTATATAATCACCAATACCTTTAAAATATACATTTTGTAATCACATACAGGGTAACAGGACCCGAAGATGAACAGACATATGTATGAATCATTGAGCAGATTCTGTACAGCCAGGCAATCAAAACACTAAAATCAAATTTACTCTGATAAGAAATAGAAATTAAATTTAAAAAACAAACATAAGTAAGGAGACATAAACTTCTGGGGGCTTGTCCCAGCACATTCCACTCTAATTTACAACCTCGGAACACTACCTCCAGGAAGATTCTGTTGCCGTAGTAACAAGAGTTGAGAACGTAATAATGCTACGGCCTTGTGGCTGTTTCCCACAACAGCAGCTTTAAACCCAGTACTAATAGTTGCTTAATAGTCACAAGGACTGTAGGGCTCCAAATGACACCTGCCCTGAAAAATGCCCTGGGGTAGGGAATAGGCAAGAAAATTCAACACATGAGAAATTTTTCAAGAAGTCAATAAGAGGAGGGAAGTTGTACTCACTCTTTAAAAAAAACGAAAAGAAAAAAAAGGACATGCCTAAAGCTCAGTATAAGGAATTATTAGACACATGCAAATTCAAATTCAAAAAGGTTTCAGCTCACACCAGTCATTTCCATCAGCAAAATGTCTATAAACTATAAATGCTGAAGGGGTTTTAGAGAACTGTGTACCTTCTAGCTGCTGGTGGGATGTAAAGTGGTAACAGCACTAACGCAAACTGAATGGAGCTTCTTGACAAGGTAAAAATTGAGCTACCATATGATGCAGCAGGTCACCCTTTGGGCCTATAACCTAAGACCACCTGAATCGGAAAGACACAGGCAGGCAAATGAGCACTGCAGCAATATTGAAATAACCAAGACATGGAAGCAGAAAAAAGGTTCATAAACAGATGAATGGACAAAGAAGAAGTAGTATACGTACCAAATAGAATAGTAGCCTGGGGAAAAAAATGAACAACGCCGTTTTCAGGACTACAGTTGAGCCTAGAAATAATCATATAAGGTTAACTAACTCAAAAGGGTACGACAAATATCCTATGATAACATTTATACATGTTATCCTAAGATTGCTACCAATGAACATATTTCCACAGAAAAAGACACTCACAGACTTATGAAATAAACTAATGGTTAGCAAAATGAAAGGTGGGAGGATGGGTAAATTAGGACTATGGGGTTACCATACATATACTAATATATGTTAAGTGTATAACAACATATAACAGATAAACTGTATGAATTATATAATCACCAATACCTTTAAAATATACATTCTGTAATCACATACATGGTAACAGGACCCGAAGATGAACAGACATATGTATGTATCATTGAGCAGATCCTGTACAGCCAGGCAATCAAAACACTCTAATCAAATTTACGCTGATAAGAAATAGAAATGAAATTTAAAAAACAAACATAAGTAAGGAGACATAAACTTCTGGGGGCTTGTCCCAGCACATTCCACTCTAATTTACAACCTCAGAACACTACCTCCAGGAAGATTCTGTTGCCCTAGTAACAAGAGTTGAGAACGTAATAATGCTGCCGCCTTGTGGCTGTTTCCCACAACAGCAGCTTTAAACCCAGTGCTAATGGTTGCTTAATAGTCACAACGACTGCAGGGGTCTAAATGACACCTGCCCTCAAAAAGTGCCCTTGGGTAGGGAATAGGCAAGAAAATTCAACACATGAGAAATTTTTCAAAAAGTGAATATGAAGAGGGAAGTTGTACTCACACTTTAACAAAAAAAGGAAAAGAAGAAAAAGGATATGCCTAAAGATCAGTATAAGGAATTATTCGCCACATGCGTATCCAACCTCCATAAAGGTTTCAGCTCACAACAGTCAAATGGCCATCAGCAAAAAGTCTACAAACTATAAATGCTGAAGGGGTTTTAGAGAAATGTGTACCTTCTATCTGCTGCTGGGATGTAAAGTGGTAACAGCACTAACGCAAACTGAATGGAGCCGCTTGAAAAGGTAGAAATTGAGCTACCATATGATGCGGCAGGGCACCTCTCGGGCTTATAACCTAAGACCACCAGAATCGGAAAGACACAGGCAGTCAAATGTGCACTGCAGCAATACTGAAATAGCCAAGACATGGAAGCAAAAAAAGGTCCATAAACAGATGAATGGACAGAGAAGAAGTGGTATATGGACAGAATGGAATAGTAGCCTCGGGAAAAAAATGAACAATGCCGTTTTCAGGACTACAGTAGAGCCTAGAAATAATAATATAAGGTTAAGTAAGTCAAAAGGGTATGACAAATATCCTATGATATCATTTATACATGTTATCCTAAGATTGCTACCAATGAACATATTTCCACAGAAAAAGACACTCACAGACTTATGAAATAAACTAATGGTTAGCCAAAATGAAAGGGGGGAGGATGGGTAAATTAGGACTATGGGATTAACATAAATATACTAATGTATGTTACATGCATATAAACATATAACAGATAAACTATATGAATTATATAATCACCAATACCTTTAAAATATACATTCTGTATTCACATACATGGTAACAGAATCCGAAGATGAACAGACATATGTAGGAATCATTGAGCAGATTCTGTACAGCCAGACAATCAAAAGACTCTAATCAAATTTACTCCAAAAAGAAATAGAATTAAATTTAAAAAACAAACATAAGTAAGGAGACATAAACTTCTGGGGGCTCGTCCCAGCACATTCCACTCTAATTTACAACCACGGAACACTACCTCCAGGAAGATTCTGTTGCCCTAGTAACAAGAGATGAGAACGTAATAATGCTGCTGCCTTGTGGCTGTTTCCCACAACAGCAGCATTAAACCCAGTGCTAATGGTTGCTTAATAGTCACAAGGACTGCAGGGCTCTAAATGACACCTGCCCTGAAAAATGCCCTGGGGTAGGGAATAGGTAAGAAAATTCAACACATGAGAAATTTTTCAAGAAGTCAATAAGAGGAGGGAAGTTGTACTCACTCTTTAAAAAAAAAGGAAAAGAAAAAAAAGGACATGCCTAAAGCTCAGTATAAGGAAATATTAGACACATGCAAATTCAAATTCAACAAGGTTTCACCTCACACCAGTCATTTCCATCAGCAAAATGTCTATAAACTATAAATGCTGAAGGGGTTTTAGAGAACTGTGTACCTTCTAGCTGCTGGTGGGATGTAAAGTGGTAACAGCACTAACGCAAACTGAATGGAGCTGCTTGAAAAGGTAAAAATTGAGCTACCATATGATGCGGCAGGTCACCTTTTGGGCCTATAACCTAAGACCACCTGAATCGGAAAGACACAGGCAGGCAAATGAGCACTGCAGCAATATTGAAATAGCCAAGACATGGAAGCAGAAAAAAGGTTCATAAACAGATGAATGGACAAAGAAGAAGTGGTATACGTACCAAACAGAATAGTAGCCTCGGGAAAAAAATGAACAATGCCGTTTTCAGGACTACAGTTGAGCCTAGAAATAATCATATAAGGTTAAGTAACTCAAAAGGGTACGACAAATATCCTATGATAACATTTATACATGTTATCCTAAGATAGCTACCAATGAACATATTTCCACAGAAAAAGACACTCACAGACTTATGAAATAAACTAATGGTTAGCCAAAATGAAAGGTGGGAGGATGGGTTAACTAGGACTATGGGGTTAACATACATATACTAATGTATGTTAAGTGTATAAAAACATATAACAGATAAACTGTATGAATTATATAATCACCAATACCTTTAAAATATACATTTTGTAATCACATACATGGTAACAGGACCCGAGGATGAACAGACATATGTATGAATCATTGAGCAGATTCTGTACAGCCAGGCAATCAAAACACTAAAATCAAATTTACTCCGATAAGAAATAGAAATTACATTTAAAAAACAAACATAAGTAAGGAGACATAAACTTCTGGAGGCTTGTCCCAGCACATTCCACTCTAATTTACAACCTCGGAACACTACCTCCAGGAAGACTCTGTTGCCATAGTAACAAGAGTTGAGAACGTAATAATGCTGCCGCCTTGTGACTGTTTCCCACAACAGCAGCTTTAAACCCAGTGCTAATGGTTGCTTAATAGTCAAAACGACTGCAGGGGTCTAAATGACACCTGCCCTCAAAAAATGCCCTGGGGTAGGGAATACGCAAGAAAATTCAACACATGAGAAATTTTTCAAAAAGTGAATATGAAGAGGGAAGTTGTACTCACACTTTAACAAAAAAAGGAAAAGAAGAAAAAGGATATGCCTAAAGATCAGTATAAGGAATTATTCGCCACATGCGTATCCAACCTCCAAAAAGGTTTCAGCTCACACCAGTCAAATGGCCATCAGCAAAAAGTCTACAAACTATAAATGCTGAAGGGGTTCTAGAGAAACGTATACCTTCTATCTGCTGCTGGGATGTAAAGTGGTAACAGCACTAACGCAAACTGAATGGAGCTGCTTGAAAAGGTAAAAATTGAGCTACCATATGATGCGGCAGGGCACCTCTTTGGCTTATAACCTAAGACTACCAGAATCGGAAAGACACAGGCAGTCAAATGTGCACTGCAGCAATATGGAAATAGCAAAGACATGGAAGCAAAAAAAATGTCTATAAACAGATGAATGGACAGAGAAGAAGTGGTATATGGACAGAATGCAATAGTAGCCTCGGGGAAAAAATGAACAATGCCGTTTTAAGGACTAGAGTTGAGCCTAGAAATAATCATATAAGGTTAAGTAAGTCAAAAGGGTATGACAAATATCCTATGATATCATTTATACATGTTATCCTAAGATTGCTACCAATGAACATATTTCCACAGAGAAAGACACTCACAGACTTATGAAATAAACTAATTGTTAGCCAAAATGAAAGGTGGGAGGATGGGTAAATTAGGACTATGGGGTTAACATACATATACTAATGTATGTTAAGTGTATAAAAACATATAACAGATAAACTGTATGAATTATATAATCACCAATACCTTTAAAATATACATTCTGTAATAACATACATGGTAACAGAATCCGAAGATGAACAGACATATGTAGGAATCATTGAGCAGTTTCTGTACAGCCAGACAATCAAAACACTCTAATCAAATTTACTCCGATAAGAAATAGAAATTTAATTTAAAAAACAAACCTAAGTAAGGAGACATAAACTTCTGGGGGCTTGTCCCAGCACATTCCACTCTAATTTACAACTTCGGAACACTACCTCCAGGAAGATTCTGTTGCCCTAGTAACAAGAGATGAGAACGTAATAATGCTGCCGCCTTGTGGCTCTTTCCCACAACAGCAGCATTAAACCCAGTGCTAATGGTTGCTTAATAGTCACAAGGACTGCAGGGATCTAAATGACACCTGGCCTGAAAAATGCCCTGGGGTAGGGAATAGGCAAGAAAATTCAACACATGAGAAATTTTCCAAGAAGTCAATAAGAGGAGGGAAGTTGTACTCATTCTTTAAAAAAAAAGGAAAAGAAAAAAAAGGACATGCCTAAAGCTCAGTATAAGGAATTATTAGACACATGCAAATTCAATTTCAAAAAGGTTTCAGCTCACACCAGTCATTTCCATTAGCAAAATGTCTACAAACTATAAATGCTGAAGGGGTTTTAGAGAACTGTGTACCTTCTAGCTGCTGGTGGGATGTAAAGTGGTAACAGCACTAACGCAAACTGAATGGAGTTTCTTGAAAAGGTAAAAATTGAGCTACCATATGATGCGGCAGGTCACCTTTTGGGCCTATAACCTAAGACCACCTAAATCGGAAAGACACAGGCAGGCAAATGTGCACTGCAGCAATATTGAAATAGCCAAGACATGGAAGCAGAAAAAGGGTTCATAAACAGATGAATGGACAAAGAAGAAGTGGTATACGTACCAAAGAGCATAGTAGCCTCGGGAAAAAAATGAACAATGCCGTTTTCAGGACTACAGTTGAGCCTAGAAATAATCATATAAGGTTAAGTAACTCAAAAGGGTACGACAAATATCCTATGATAACATTTATACATGTTATCCTACGATTGCTACCAATGAACATATTTCCACAGAAAAAGCCACTCACAGACTTATGAAATAAACTAATGGTTAGCCAAAATGAAAGGTGGGAGGATGGGTAAATTAGGACTATGGGGTTAACATACATATACTAATGTATGTTAAGTGTATAAAAACATGTAACAGATAAACTGTATGAATTATATAATCACCAATACCTTTAAAATATACATTTTGTAATCACATACATGGTAAGAGGACCCGAAGATGAACAGACATATGTATGAATCACTGAGCAGATCCTGTACAGCCAGGCAATCAAAACACTCTAATCAAATTTACTCCGATAAGAAATAGAAATTAAATTTAAAAAAACAAACATAAGTAAGGAGACATAAACTTCTGGGGGCTTGTCCCAGCACATTCCACTCTAATTTACAACCTCGGAACACTACCTCCAGGAAGAGTCTGTTGCCCTAGTAACAAGAGATGAGAACGTAATAATGCTGCCGCCTTGTGGCTCTTTCCCACAACAGCAGCTTTAAACCCAGTGCTAATGTTTGCTTAATAGTCACAAGGACTGCAGGGCTCTAAATGACCCCTGCCCTGAAAAATGCCCTGGGGTAGGGAATAGGCAAGAAAATTCAACACATTAGAAATTTTTCAAGAAGTCAATAAGAGGAGGGAAGTTGTACTCACTCTTTAATAAAAAAGGAAAAGAAAAAAAAGGACATGCCTAAACCTCAGTATAAGGAATTATTAGACACATGCAAATGCAAATTCAAAAAGGTTTCAGCTCACACCAGTCATTTCCATCAGCAAAATGTCTACAAACTATAAATGCTGAAGGAGTTTTAGAGAACTGTGTACCTTCTAGATCCTGGTTGGATGTAAAGTGGTAACAGCACTAACGCAAACTGAATTGAGCTGTTGAAAAGGTAAAAATTGAGCTACCATATGATGCGGCAGGTCACCTTTTGGGCCTATAACCTAAGACCACCTGAATCGGAAAGACACAGGCAGGCAAATGAGCACTGAAGCAATATTGAAATAGCCAAGACATGGAAGCAGAAAAAAGGTTCATAAACAGATGAATGGACAGAGAAGAAGTGGTATATGGACAGAATGCAATAGTAGCCTCGGGGAAAAAATGAACAATGCCGTTTTAAGGACTAGAGTTGAGCCTAGAAATAATCATATAAGGTTCAGTAAGTCAAAAGGGTATGACAAATATCCTATGATATCATTTATACATGTTATCCTAAGATTGCTACCAATGAACATATTTCCACAGAAAAAGACACTCACAGACTTATGAAATAAACTAATGGTTAGACAAAATGAAAGGTGGGAGGATGGGTAAACTAGGACTATGGGGTTAACATACATATACTAATGTATGTTAAGTGTATAAAAACATATAACAGATAAACTGTATGAATTATATAATCACCAATACCTTTAAAATATACATTCTGTAATCACATACATGGTAACAGAATCCGAAGATGAACAGACATATGTAGGAATCATTGAGCAGTTTCTGTACAGCCAGACAATCAAAACACTCTAATCAAATTTACTCAGATAAGAAATAGAAATTAAATTTAAAAAACAAACCTAAGTAAGGAGACATAAACTTCTGGGGGCTTGTCCCAGCACATTCCACTCTAATTTACAACCTCGGAACACTACCTCCAGGAAGATTCTGTTGCCCTAGTAACAAGAGATGAGAACGTAATAATGCTGCCGCCTTGTGGCTCTTTCCCACAACAGCAGCTTTAAACCCAGTGCTAATGGTTGCTTAATAGTCACATGGACTGCAGGGCTCTAAATGACACCTGCCCTGAAAAATGCCCTGGGGTAGGGAATAGGCAAAAATATTCAACACATGAGAAATTTTTCAAGAAGTCAATAAGAGGAGGGAAGTTGTACTCACTCTTTAAAAAAAAAGGAAAAGAAAAAAAAGGACATGCCTAAAGCTCAGTAGAATGAATTATTAGACACATGCAAATTCAAATTCAAAAAGGTTTCAGCTCACACCAGTCGTTTCCATCAGCAAAATGTGTACAAACTATAAATGCTGAAGGGGTTTTAGAGAACTGTGTACCTTCTAGCTGCTGGTGGGATGTAAAGTGGTAACAGCACTAACACAAACTGAATGGAGCTGCTTGAAAAGATAAAAATTGAGCTACCATATGATGCGGCAGGTCACCTTTTGGGCCTATAACCTAAGACCACCTGAATCGGAAAGACACAGGCGGGCAAATGAGCACTGCAGCAATATTGAAATAGCCAAGACATGGAAGCAGAAAAAAGGTTCATAAACAGATGAATGGACAAAGAAGAAGTGGTATACGTACCAAATAGAATAGTAGCCTCGGGAAAAAAATGAACAATGCCGTTTTCAGGACTACAGTTGAGCCTAGAAATAATCATATAACGTTAAGTAACTCAAAAGGGTACGACAAATATCCTATGAAAACATTTATACATGTTATCCTAAGATTGCTACCAATGAACATATTTCCACAGAAAAAGACACTCACAGACTTATCAAATAAACTAATGGTTAGCCAAAATGAAAGGTGGGAGGATGGGTAAATTAGGACTATGGGGTTAACATACATATACTAATGTATGTTAAGTGTATAAAAACATATAACAGATAAACTGTATGAATTATATAATCACCAATACCTTTAAAATATACATTTTGTAATCACATACAGGGTAACAGGACCCGAAGATGAACAGACATATGTATGAATCATTGAGCAGATTCTGTACAGCCAGGCAATCAAAACACTAAAATCAAATTTACTCTGATAAGAAATAGAAATTAAATTTAAAAAACAAACATAAGTAAGGAGACATAAACTTCTGGGGGCTTGTCCCAGCACATTCCACTCTAATTTACAACCTCGGAACACTACCTCCAGGAAGATTCTGTTGCCGTAGTAACAAGAGTTGAGAACGTAATAATGCTACGGCCTTGTGGCTGTTTCCCACAACAGCAGCTTTAAACCCAGTACTAATAGTTGCTTAATAGTCACAAGGACTGTAGGGCTCCAAATGACACCTGCCCTGAAAAATGCCCTGGGGTAGGGAATAGGCAAGAAAATTCAACACATGAGAAATTTTTCAAGAAGTCAATAAGAGGAGGGAAGTTGTACTCACTCTTTAAAAAAAACGAAAAGAAAAAAAAGGACATGCCTAAAGCTCAGTATAAGGAATTATTAGACACATGCAAATTCAAATTCAAAAAGGTTTCAGCTCACACCAGTCATTTCCATCAGCAAAATGTCTATAAACTATAAATGCTGAAGGGGTTTTAGAGAACTGTGTACCTTCTAGCTGCTGGTGGGATGTAAAGTGGTAACAGCACTAACGCAAACTGAATGGAGCTTCTTGACAAGGTAAAAATTGAGCTACCATATGATGCAGCAGGTCACCCTTTGGGCCTATAACCTAAGACCACCTGAATCGGAAAGACACAGGCAGGCAAATGAGCACTGCAGCAATATTGAAATAACCAAGACATGGAAGCAGAAAAAAGGTTCATAAACAGATGAATGGACAAAGAAGAAGTAGTATACGTACCAAATAGAATAGTAGCCTGGGGAAAAAAATGAACAACGCCGTTTTCAGGACTACAGTTGAGCCTAGAAATAATCATATAAGGTTAACTAACTCAAAAGGGTACGACAAATATCCTATGATAACATTTATACATGTTATCCTAAGATTGCTACCAATGAACATATTTCCACAGAAAAAGACACTCACAGACTTATGAAATAAACTAATGGTTAGCAAAATGAAAGGTGGGAGGATGGGTAAATTAGGACTATGGGGTTACCATACATATACTAATATATGTTAAGTGTATAACAACATATAACAGATAAACTGTATGAATTATATAATCACCAATACCTTTAAAATATACATTCTGTAATCACATACATGGTAACAGGACCCGAAGATGAACAGACATATGTATGTATCATTGAGCAGATCCTGTACAGCCAGGCAATCAAAACACTCTAATCAAATTTACGCTGATAAGAAATAGAAATGAAATTTAAAAAACAAACATAAGTAAGGAGACATAAACTTCTGGGGGCTTGTCCCAGCACATTCCACTCTAATTTACAACCTCAGAACACTACCTCCAGGAAGATTCTGTTGCCCTAGTAACAAGAGTTGAGAACGTAATAATGCTGCCGCCTTGTGGCTGTTTCCCACAACAGCAGCTTTAAACCCAGTGCTAATGGTTGCTTAATAGTCACAACGACTGCAGGGGTCTAAATGACACCTGCCCTCAAAAAGTGCCCTTGGGTAGGGAATAGGCAAGAAAATTCAACACATGAGAAATTTTTCAAAAAGTGAATATGAAGAGGGAAGTTGTACTCACACTTTAACAAAAAAAGGAAAAGAAGAAAAAGGATATGCCTAAAGATCAGTATAAGGAATTATTCGCCACATGCGTATCCAACCTCCATAAAGGTTTCAGCTCACAACAGTCAAATGGCCATCAGCAAAAAGTCTACAAACTATAAATGCTGAAGGGGTTTTAGAGAAATGTGTACCTTCTATCTGCTGCTGGGATGTAAAGTGGTAACAGCACTAACGCAAACTGAATGGAGCCGCTTGAAAAGGTAGAAATTGAGCTACCATATGATGCGGCAGGGCACCTCTCGGGCTTATAACCTAAGACCACCAGAATCGGAAAGACACAGGCAGTCAAATGTGCACTGCAGCAATACTGAAATAGCCAAGACATGGAAGCAAAAAAAGGTCCATAAACAGATGAATGGACAGAGAAGAAGTGGTATATGGACAGAATGGAATAGTAGCCTCGGGAAAAAAATGAACAATGCCGTTTTCAGGACTACAGTAGAGCCTAGAAATAATAATATAAGGTTAAGTAAGTCAAAAGGGTATGACAAATATCCTATGATATCATTTGTACATGTTATCCTAAGATTGCTACCAATGAACATATTTCCACAGAAAAAGACACTCACAGACTTATGAAATAAACTAATGGTTAGCCAAAATGAAAGGGGGGAGGATGGGTAAATTAGGACTATGGGATTAACATAAATATACTAATGTATGTTACATGCATATAAACATATAACAGATAAACTATATGAATTATATAATCACCAATACCTTTAAAATATACATTCTGTATTCACATACATGGTAACAGAATCCGAAGATGAACAGACATATGTAGGAATCATTGAGCAGTTTCTGTACAGCCAGACAATCAAAAGACTCTAATCAAATTTACTCCAAAAAGAAATAGAATTAAATTTAAAAAACAAACATAAGTAAGGAGACATAAACTTCTGGGGGCTCGTCCCAGCACATTCCACTCTAATTTACAACCACGGAACACTACCTCCAGGAAGATTCTGTTGCCCTAGTAACAAGAGATGAGAACGTAATAATGCTGCTGCCTTGTGGCTGTTTCCCACAACAGCAGCATTAAACCCAGTGCTAATGGTTGCTTAATAGTCACAAGGACTGCAGGGCTCTAAATGACACCTGCCCTGAAAAATGCCCTGGGGTAGGGAATAGGTAAGAAAATTCAACACATGAGAAATTTTTCAAGAAGTCAATAAGAGGAGGGAAGTTGTACTCACTCTTTAAAAAAAAAGGAAAAGAAAAAAAAGGACATGCCTAAAGCTCAGTATAAGGAATTATTAGACACATGCAAATTCAAATTCAACAAGGTTTCAGCTCACACCAGTCATTTCCATCAGCAAAATGTCTATAAACTATAAATGCTGAAGGGGTTTTAGAGAACTGTGTACCTTCTAGCTGCTGGTGGGATGTAAAGTGGTAACAGCACTAACGCAAACTGAATGGAGCTGCTTGAAAAGGTAAAAATTGAGCTACCATATGATGCGGCAGGTCACCTTTTGGGCCTATAACCTAAGACCACCTGAATCGGAAAGACACAGGCAGGCAAATGAGCACTGCAGCAATATTGAAATAGCCAAGACATGGAAGCAGAAAAAAGGTTCATAAACAGATGAATGGACAAAGAAGAAGTGGTATACGTACCAAACAGAATAGTAGCCTCGGGAAAAAAATGAACAATGCCGTTTTCAGGACTACAGTTGAGCCTAGAAATAATCATATAAGGTTAAGTAACTCAAAAGGGTACGACAAATATCCTATGATAACATTTATACATGTTATCCTAAGATAGCTACCAATGAACATATTTCCACAGAAAAAGACACTCACAGACTTATGAAATAAACTAATGGTTAGCCAAAATGAAAGGTGGGAGGATGGGTTAACTAGGACTATGGGGTTAACATACATATACTAATGTATGTTAAGTGTATAAAAACATATAACAGATAAACTGTATGAATTATATAATCACCAATACCTTTAAAATATACATTTTGTAATCACATACATGGTAACAGGACCCGAGGATGAACAGACATATGTATGAATCATTGAGCAGATTCTGTACAGCCAGGCAATCAAAACACTAAAATCAAATTTACTCCGATAAGAAATAGAAATTAAATTTAAAAAACAAACATAAGTAAGGAGACATAAACTTCTGGAGGCTTGTCCCAGCACATTCCACTCTAATTTACAACCTCGGAACACTACCTCCAGGAAGACTCTGTTGCCATAGTAACAAGAGTTGAGAACGTAATAATGCTGCCGCCTTGTGGCTGTTTCCCACAACAGCAGCTTTAAACCCAGTGCTAATGGTTGCTTAATAGTCAAAACGACTGCAGGGGTCTAAATGACACCTGCCCTCAAAAAATGCCCTGGGGTAGGGAATACGCAAGAAAATTCAACACATGAGAAATTTTTCAAAAAGTGAATATGAAGAGGGAAGTTGTACTCACACTTTAACAAAAAAAGGAAAAGAAGAAAAAGGATATGCCTAAAGATCAGTATAAGGAATTATTCGCCACATGCGTATCCAACCTCCAAAAAGGTTTCAGTTCACACCACTCAAATGGCCATCAGCAAAAAGTCTACAAACTATAAATGCTGAAGGGGTTCTAGAGAAACGTATACCTTCTATCTGCTGCTGGGATGTAAAGTGGTAACAGCACTAACGCAAACTGAATGGAGCTGCTTGAAAAGGTAAAAATTGAGCTACCATATGATGCGGCAGGGCACCTCCTTGGCTTATAACCTAAGACTACCAGAATCGGAAAGACACAGGCAGTCAAATGTGCACTGCAGCAATATGGAAATAGCAAAGACATGGAAGCAAAAAAAATGTCTATAAACAGATGAATGGACAGAGAAGAAGTGGTATATGGACAGAATGCAATAGTAGCCTCGGGGAAAAAATGAACAATGCCGTTTTAAGGACTAGAGTTGAGCCTAGAAATAATCATATAAGGTTAAGTAAGTCAAAAGGGTATGACAAATATCCTATGATATCATTTATACATGTTATCCTAAGATTGCTACCAATGAACATATTTCCACAGAGAAAGACACTCACAGACTTATGAAATAAACTAATTGTTAGCCAAAATGAAAGGTGGGAGGATGGGTAAATTAGGACTATGGGGTTAACATACATATACTAATGTATGTTAAGTGTATAAAAACATATAACAGATAAACTGTATGAATTATATAATCACCAATACCTTTAAAATATACATTCTGTAATAACATACATGGTAACAGAATCTGAAGATGAACAGACATATGTAGGAATCATTGAGCAGTTTCTGTACAGCCAGACAATCAAAACACTCTAATCAAATTTACTCCGATAAGAAATAGAAATTTAATTTAAAAAACAAACCTAAGTAAGGAGACATAAACTTCTGGGGGCTTGTCCCAGCACATTCCACTCTAATTTACAACCTCGGAACACTACCACCAGGAAGATTCTGTTGCCCTAGTAACAAGAGATGAGAACGTAATAATGCTGCCGCCTTGTGGCTCTTTCCCACAACAGCAGCTTTAAACCCAGTGCTAATGGTTGCTTAATAGTCACATGGACTGCAGGGCTCTAAATGACACCTGCCCTGAAAAATGCCCAGGGGTAGGGAATAGGCAAGAATATTCAACACATGAGAAATTTTTCAAGAAGTCAATAAGAGGAGGGAAGTTGTACTCACTCTTTAAAAAAAAAGGAAAAGAAAAAAAAGGACATGCCTAAAGCTCAGTATAAGGAATTATTAGACACATGCAAATTCAAATTCAACAAGGTTTCAGCTCACACCAGTCATTTCCATCAGCAAAATGTCTATAAACTATAAATGCTGAAGGGGTTTTAGAGAACTGTGTACCTTCTAGCTGCTGGTGGGATGTAAAGTGGTAACAGCACTAACGCAAACTGAATGGAGCTGCTTGAAAAGGTAAAAATTGAGCTACCATATGATGCGGCAGGTCACCTTTTGGGCCTATAACCTAAGACCACCTGAATCGGAAAGACACAGGCAGGCAAATGAGCACTGCAGCAATATTGAAATAGCCAAGACATGGAAGCAGAAAAAAGGTTCATAAACAGATGAATGGACAAAGAAGAAGTGGTATACGTACCAAATAGAATAGTAGCCTCGGGAAAAAAATGAACAATGCCGTTTTCAGGACTACAGTTGAGCCTAGAAATAATCATATAAGGTTAAGTAACTCAAAAGGGTACGACAAATATCCTATGATAACATTTATACATGTTATCCTAAGATAGCTACCAATGAACATATTTCCACAGAAAAAGACACTCACAGACTTATGAAATAAACTAATGGTTAGCCAAAATGAAAGGTGGGAGGATGGGTTAACTAGGACTATGGGGTTAACATACATATACTAATGTATGTTAAGTGTATAAAAACATATAACAGATAAACTGTATGAATTATATAATCACCAATACCTTTAAAATATACATTTTGTAATCACATACATGGTAACAGGACCCGAGGATGAACAGACATATGTATGAATCATTGAGCAGATTCTGTACAGCCAGGCAATCAAAACACTAAAATCAAATTTACTCCGATAAGAAATAGAAATTAAATTTAAAAAACAAACATAAGTAAGGAGACATAAACTTCTGGAGGCTTGTCCCAGCACATTCCACTCTAATTTACAACCTCGGAACACTACCTCCAGGAAGACTCTGTTGCCATAGTAACAAGAGTTGAGAACGTAATAATGCTGCCGCCTTGTGGCTGTTTCCCACAACAGCAGCTTTAAACCCAGTGCTAATGGTTGCTTAATAGTCAAAACGACTGCAGGGGTCTAAATGACACCTGCCCTCAAAAAATGCCCTGGGGTAGGGAATACGCAAGAAAATTCAACACATGAGAAATTTTTCAAAAAGTGAATATGAAGAGGGAAGTTGTACTCACACTTTAACAAAAAAAGGAAAAGAAGAAAAAGGATATGCCTAAAGATCAGTATAAGGAATTATTCGCCACATGCGTATCCAACCTCCAAAAAGGTTTCAGCTCACACCAGTCAAATGGCCATCAGCAAAAAGTCTACAAACTATAAATGCTGAAGGGGTTCTAGAGAAACGTATACCTTCTATCTGCTGCTGGGATGTAAAGTGGTAACAGCACTAACGCAAACTGAATGGAGCTGCTTGAAAAGGTAAAAATTGAGCTACCATATGATGCGGCAGGGCACCTCTTTGGCTTATAACCTAAGACTACCAGAATCGGAAAGACACAGGCAGTCAAATGTGCACTGCAGCAATATGGAAATAGCAAAGACATGGAAGCAAAAAAAATGTCTATAAACAGATGAATGGACAGAGAAGAAGTGGTATATGGACAGAATGCAATAGTAGCCTCGGGGAAAAAATGAACAATGCCGTTTTAAGGACTAGAGTTGAGCCTAGAAATAATCATATAAGGTTAAGTAAGTCAAAAGGGTATGACAAATATCCTATGATATCATTTATACATGTTATCCTAAGATTGCTACCAATGAACATATTTCCACAGAGAAAGACACTCACAGACTTATGAAATAAACTAATTGTTAGCCAAAATGAAAGGTGGGAGGATGGGTAAATTAGGACTATGGGGTTAACATACATATACTAATGTATGTTAAGTGTATAAAAACATATAACAGATAAACTGTATGAATTATATAATCACCAATACCTTTAAAATATACATTCTGTAATAACATACATGGTAACAGAATCCGAAGATGAACAGACATATGTAGGAATCATTGAGCAGTTTCTGTACAGCCAGACAATCAAAACACTCTAATCAAATTTACTCCGATAAGAAATAGAAATTTAATTTAAAAAACAAACCTAAGTAAGGAGACATAAACTTCTGGGGGCTTGTCCCAGCACATTCCACTCTAATTTACAACCTCGGAACACTACCACCAGGAAGATTCTGTTGCCCTAGTAACAAGAGATGAGAACGTAATAATGCTGCCGCCTTGTGGCTCTTTCCCACAACAGCAGCTTTAAACCCAGTGCTAATGGTTGCTTAATAGTCACATGGACTGCAGGGCTCTAAATGACACCTGCCCTGAAAAATGCCCAGGGGTAGGGAATAGGCAAGAATATTCAACACATGAGAAATTTTTCAAGAAGTCAATAAGAGGAGGGAAGTTGTACTCACTCTTTAAAAAAAAAGGAAAAGAAAAAAAAGGACATGCCTAAAGCTCAGTATAAGGAATTATTAGACACATGCAAATTCAAATTCAACAAGGTTTCAGCTCACACCAGTCATTTCCATCAGCAAAATGTCTATAAACTATAAATGCTGAAGGGGTTTTAGAGAACTGTGTACCTTCTAGCTGCTGGTGGGATGTAAAGTGGTAACAGCACTAACGCAAACTGAATGGAGCTGCTTGAAAAGGTAAAAATTGAGCTACCATATGATGCGGCAGGTCACCTTTTGGGCCTATAACCTAAGACCACCTGAATCGGAAAGACACAGGCAGGCAAATGAGCACTGCAGCAATATTGAAATAGCCAAGACATGGAAGCAGAAAAAAGGTTCATAAACAGATGAATGGACAAAGAAGAAGTGGTATACGTACCAAACAGAATAGTAGCCTCGGGAAAAAAATGAACAATGCCGTTTTCAGGACTACAGTTGAGCCTAGAAATAATCATATAAGGTTAAGTAACTCAAAAGGGTACGACAAATATCCTATGATAACATTTATACATGTTATCCTAAGATAGCTACCAATGAACATATTTCCACAGAAAAAGACACTCACAGACTTATGAAATAAACTAATGGTTAGCCAAAATGAAAGGTGGGAGGATGGGTTAACTAGGACTATGGGGTTAACATACATATACTAATGTATGTTAAGTGTATAAAAACATATAACAGATAAACTGTATGAATTATATAATCACCAATACCTTTAAAATATACATTTTGTAATCACATACATGGTAACAGGACCCGAGGATGAACAGACATATGTATGAATCATTGAGCAGATTCTGTACAGCCAGGCAATCAAAACACTAAAATCAAATTTACTCCGATAAGAAATAGAAATTAAATTTAAAAAACAAACATAAGTAAGGAGACATAAACTTCTGGAGGCTTGTCCCAGCACATTCCACTCTAATTTACAACCTCGGAACACTACCTCCAGGAAGACTCTGTTGCCATAGTAACAAGAGTTGAGAACGTAATAATGCTGCCGCCTTGTGGCTGTTTCCCACAACAGCAGCTTTAAACCCAGTGCTAATGGTTGCTTAATAGTCAAAACGACTGCAGGGGTCTAAATGACACCTGCCCTCAAAAAATGCCCTGGGGTAGGGAATACGCAAGAAAATTCAACACATGAGAAATTTTTCAAAAAGTGAATATGAAGAGGGAAGTTGTACTCACACTTTAACAAAAAAAGGAAAAGAAGAAAAAGGATATGCCTAAAGATCAGTATAAGGAATTATTCGCCACATGCGTATCCAACCTCCAAAAAGGTTTCAGCTCACACCAGTCAAATGGCCATCAGCAAAAAGTCTACAAACTATAAATGCTGAAGGGGTTCTAGAGAAACGTATACCTTCTATCTGCTGCTGGGATGTAAAGTGGTAACAGCACTAACGCAAACTGAATGGAGCTGCTTGAAAAGGTAAAAATTGAGCTACCATATGATGCGGCAGGGCACCTCTTTGGCTTATAACCTAAGACTACCAGAATCGGAAAGACACAGGCAGTCAAATGTGCACTGCAGCAATATGGAAATAGCAAAGACATGGAAGCAAAAAAAATGTCTATAAACAGATGAATGGACAGAGAAGAAGTGGTATATGGACAGAATGCAATAGTAGCCTCGGGGAAAAAATGAACAATGCCGTTTTAAGGACTAGAGTTGAGCCTAGAAATAATCATATAAGGTTAAGTAAGTCAAAAGGGTATGACAAATATCCTATGATATCATTTATACATGTTATCCTAAGATTGCTACCAATGAACATATTTCCACAGAGAAAGACACTCACAGACTTATGAAATAAACTAATTGTTAGCCAAAATGAAAGGTGGGAGGATGGGTAAATTAGGACTATGGGGTTAACATACATATACTAATGTATGTTAAGTGTATAAAAACATATAACAGATAAACTGTATGAATTATATAATCACCAATACCTTTAAAATATACATTCTGTAATAACATACATGGTAACAGAATCCGAAGATGAACAGACATATGTAGGAATCATTGAGCAGTTTCTGTACAGCCAGACAATCAAAACACTCTAATCAAATTTACTCCGATAAGAAATAGAAATTTAATTTAAAAAACAAACCTAAGTAAGGAGACATAAACTTCTGGGGGCTTGTCCCAGCACATTCCACTCTAATTTACAACCTCGGAACACTACCACCAGGAAGATTCTGTTGCCCTAGTAACAAGAGATGAGAACGTAATAATGCTGCCGCCTTGTGGCTCTTTCCCACAACAGCAGCTTTAAACCCAGTGCTAATGGTTGCTTAATAGTCACATGGACTGCAGGGCTCTAAATGACACCTGCCCTGAAAAATGCCCAGGGGTAGGGAATAGGCAAGAATATTCAACACATGAGAAATTTTTCAAGAAGTCAATAAGAGGAGGGAAGTTGTACTCACTCTTTAAAAAAAAAGGAAAAGAAAAAAAAGGACATGCCTAAAGCTCAGTAGAATGAATTATTAGACACATGCAAATTCAAATTCAAAAAGGTTTCAGCTCACACCAGTCGTTTCCATCAGCAAAATGACTACAAACTATAAATGCTGAAGGGGTTTTAGAGAACTGTGTACCTTCTAGCTGCTGGTGGGATGTAAAGTGGTAACAGCACTAACGCAAACTGAATGGAGTTTCTTGAAAAGGTAAAAATTGAGCTACCATATGATGCGGCAGGTCACCTTTTGGGCCTATAACCTAAGACCACCTAAATCGGAAAGACACAGGCAGGCAAAGGTGCACTGCAGCAATATTGAAATAGCCAAGACATGGAAGCAGAAAAAGGGTTCATAAACAGATGAATGGACAAAAAAGAAGTGGTATACGTACCAAATAGCATAGTAGCCTTGGGAAAAAAATGAACAATACCGTTTTCCGGACTACAGTTGAGCCTAGAAATAATCATATAAGGTTAAGTAACTCAAAAGGGTACGACAAATATCCTATGATAACATTTATACATGTTATCCTACGATTGCTACCAATGAACATATTTCCACAGAAAAGACACTCACAGACTTATGAAATAAACTAATGGTTAGCCAAAATGAAAGGTGGGAGGATGGGTAAATTAGGACTATGGGGTTAACATACATATACTAATGTATGTTAAGTGTATAAAAACATGTAACAGATAAACTGTATGAATTATATAATCACCAATACCTTTAAAATATACATTTTGTAATCACATACATGGTAAGAGGACCCGAAGATGAACAGACATATGTATGAATCACTGAGCAGATCCTGTACAGCCAGGCAATCAAAACACTCTAATCAAATTTACTCCGATAAGAAATAGAAATTAAATTTAAAAAAACAAACATAAGTAAGGAGACATAAACTTCTGGGGGCTTGTCCCAGCACATTCCACTCTAATTTACAACCTCGGAACACTACCTCCAGGAAGATTCTGTTGCCCTAGTAACAAGAGATGAGAACGTAATAATGCTGCTGCCTTGTGGCTCTTTCCCACAACAGCAGCTTTAAACCCAGTGCTAATGTTTGCTTAATAGTCACAAGGACTGCAGGGCTCTAAATGACACCTGCCCTTAAAAATGCCCTGGGGTAGGGAATAGGCAAGAAAATTCAACACATTAGAAATTTTTCAAGAAGTCAATAAGAGGAGGGAAGTTGTACTCACTCTTTAAAAAAAAAGGAAAAGAGAAAAAAGGACATTCCTAAACCTCAGTATAAGGAATTATTAGACACATGCAAATGCAAATTCAAAAAGGTTTCAGCTCACACCAGTCATTTCCATCAGCAAAATGTCTACAAACTATAAATGCTGAAGGAGTTTTATAGAACTGTGTACCTTCTAGATCCTGGTTGGATGTAAAGTGGTAACAGCACTAACGCAAACTGAATTGAGCTCTTGAAAAGGTAAAAATTGAGCTACCATATGATGCGGCAGGTCACCTTTTGGGCCTATAACCTAAGACCACCTGAATCGGAAAGACACAGGCAGGCAAATGAGCACTGCAGCAATATGGAAATAGCAAAGACATGGAAGCAAAAAAAATGTCTATAAACAGATGAATGGACAGAGAAGAAGTGGTATATGGACAGAATGCAATAGTAGCCTCGGGGAAAAAATGAACAATGCCGTTTTAAGGACTAGAGTTGAGCCTAGAAATAATCATATAAGGTTAAGTAAGTCAAAAGGGTATGACAAATATCCTATGATATCATTTATACATGTTATCCTAAGATTGCTACCAATGAACATATTTCCACAGAGAAAGACACTCACAGACTTATGAAATAAACTAATTGTTAGCCAAAATGAAAGGTGGGAGGATGGGTAAATTAGGACTATGGGGTTAACATACATATACTAATGTATGTTAAGTGTATAAAAACATATAACAGATAAACTGTATGAATTATATAATCACCAATACCTTTAAAATATACATTCTGTAATAACATACATGGTAACAGAATCCGAAGATGAACAGACATATGTAGGAATCATTGAGCAGTTTCTGTACAGCCAGACAATCAAAACACTCTAATCAAATTTACTCCGATAAGAAATAGAAATTTAATTTAAAAAACAAACCTAAGTAAGGAGACATAAACTTCTGGGGGCTTGTCCCAGCACATTCCACTCTAATTTACAACCTCGGAACACTACCACCAGGAAGATTCTGTTGCCCTAGTAACAAGAGATGAGAACGTAATAATGCTGCCGCCTTGTGGCTCTTTCCCACAACAGCAGCTTTAAACCCAGTGCTAATGGTTGCTTAATAGTCACATGGACTGCAGGGCTCTAAATGACACCTGCCCTGAAAAATGCCCAGGGGTAGGGAATAGGCAAGAATATTCAACACATGAGAAATTTTTCAAGAAGTCAATAAGAGGAGGGAAGTTGTACTCACTCTTTAAAAAAAAAGGAAAAGAAAAAAAAGGACATGCCTAAAGCTCAGTATAAGGAATTATTAGACACATGCAAATTCAAATTCAACAAGGTTTCAGCTCACACCAGTCATTTCCATCAGCAAAATGTCTATAAACTATAAATGCTGAAGGGGTTTTAGAGAACTGTGTACCTTCTAGCTGCTGGTGGGATGTAAAGTGGTAACAGCACTAACGCAAACTGAATGGAGCTGCTTGAAAAGGTAAAAATTGAGCTACCATATGATGCGGCAGGTCACCTTTTGGGCCTATAACCTAAGACCACCTGAATCGGAAAGACACAGGCAGGCAAATGAGCACTGCAGCAATATTGAAATAGCCAAGACATGGAAGCAGAAAAAAGGTTCATAAACAGATGAATGGACAAAGAAGAAGTGGTATACGTACCAAACAGAATAGTAGCCTCGGGAAAAAAATGAACAATGCCGTTTTCAGGACTACAGTTGAGCCTAGAAATAATCATATAAGGTTAAGTAACTCAAAAGGGTACGACAAATATCCTATGATAACATTTATACATGTTATCCTAAGATAGCTACCAATGAACATATTTCCACAGAAAAAGACACTCACAGACTTATGAAATAAACTAATGGTTAGCCAAAATGAAAGGTGGGAGGATGGGTTAACTAGGACTATGGGGTTAACATACATATACTAATGTATGTTAAGTGTATAAAAACATATAACAGATAAACTGTATGAATTATATAATCACCAATACCTTTAAAATATACATTTTGTAATCACATACATGGTAACAGGACCCGAGGATGAACAGACATATGTATGAATCATTGAGCAGATTCTGTACAGCCAGGCAATCAAAACACTAAAATCAAATTTACTCCGATAAGAAATAGAAATTAAATTTAAAAAACAAACATAAGTAAGGAGACATAAACTTCTGGAGGCTTGTCCCAGCACATTCCACTCTAATTTACAACCTCGGAACACTACCTCCAGGAAGACTCTGTTGCCATAGTAACAAGAGTTGAGAACGTAATAATGCTGCCGCCTTGTGGCTGTTTCCCACAACAGCAGCTTTAAACCCAGTGCTAATGGTTGCTTAATAGTCAAAACGACTGCAGGGGTCTAAATGACACCTGCCCTCAAAAAATGCCCTGGGGTAGGGAATACGCAAGAAAATTCAACACATGAGAAATTTTTCAAAAAGTGAATATGAAGAGGGAAGTTGTACTCACACTTTAACAAAAAAAGGAAAAGAAGAAAAAGGATATGCCTAAAGATCAGTATAAGGAATTATTCGCCACATGCGTATCCAACCTCCAAAAAGGTTTCAGCTCACACCAGTCAAATGGCCATCAGCAAAAAGTCTACAAACTATAAATGCTGAAGGGGTTCTAGAGAAACGTATACCTTCTATCTGCTGCTGGGATGTAAAGTGGTAACAGCACTAACGCAAACTGAATGGAGCTGCTTGAAAAGGTAAAAATTGAGCTACCATATGATGCGGCAGGGCACCTCTTTGGCTTATAACCTAAGACTACCAGAATCGGAAAGACACAGGCAGTCAAATGTGCACTGCAGCAATATGGAAATAGCAAAGACATGGAAGCAAAAAAAATGTCTATAAACAGATGAATGGACAGAGAAGAAGTGGTATATGGACAGAATGCAATAGTAGCCTCGGGGAAAAAATGAACAATGCCGTTTTAAGGACTAGAGTTGAGCCTAGAAATAATCATATAAGGTTAAGTAAGTCAAAAGGGTATGACAAATATCCTATGATATCATTTATACATGTTATCCTAAGATTGCTACCAATGAACATATTTCCACAGAGAAAGACACTCACAGACTTATGAAATAAACTAATTGTTAGCCAAAATGAAAGGTGGGAGGATGGGTAAATTAGGACTATGGGGTTAACATACATATACTAATGTATGTTAAGTGTATAAAAACATATAACAGATAAACTGTATGAATTATATAATCACCAATACCTTTAAAATATACATTCTGTAATAACATACATGGTAACAGAATCCGAAGATGAACAGACATATGTAGGAATCATTGAGCAGTTTCTGTACAGCCAGACAATCAAAACACTCTAATCAAATTTACTCCGATAAGAAATAGAAATTTAATTTAAAAAACAAACCTAAGTAAGGAGACATAAACTTCTGGGGGCTTGTCCCAGCACATTCCACTCTAATTTACAACCTCGGAACACTACCACCAGGAAGATTCTGTTGCCCTAGTAACAAGAGATGAGAACGTAATAATGCTGCCGCCTTGTGGCTCTTTCCCACAACAGCAGCTTTAAACCCAGTGCTAATGGTTGCTTAATAGTCACATGGACTGCAGGGCTCTAAATGACACCTGCCCTGAAAAATGCCCAGGGGTAGGGAATAGGCAAGAATATTCAACACATGAGAAATTTTTCAAGAAGTCAATAAGAGGAGGGAAGTTGTACTCACTCTTTAAAAAAAAAGGAAAAGAAAAAAAAGGACATGCCTAAAGCTCAGTAGAATGAATTATTAGACACATGCAAATTCAAATTCAAAAAGGTTTCAGCTCACACCAGTCGTTTCCATCAGCAAAATGACTACAAACTATAAATGCTGAAGGGGTTTTAGAGAACTGTGTACCTTCTAGCTGCTGGTGGGATGTAAAGTGGTAACAGCACTAACGCAAACTGAATGGAGTTTCTTGAAAAGGTAAAAATTGAGCTACCATATGATGCGGCAGGTCACCTTTTGGGCCTATAACCTAAGACCACCTAAATCGGAAAGACACAGGCAGGCAAAGGAGCACTGCAGCAATATTGAAATAGCCAAGACATGGAAGCAGAAAAAGGGTTCATAAACAGATGAATGGACAAAAAAGAAGTGGTATACGTACCAAATAGCATAGTAGCCTTGGGAAAAAAATGAACAATACCGTTTTCCGGACTACAGTTGAGCCTAGAAATAATCATATAAGGTTAAGTAACTCAAAAGGGTACGACAAATATCCTATGATAACATTTATACATGTTATCCTACGATTGCTACCAATGAACATATTTCCACAGAAAAGACACTCACAGACTTATGAAATAAACTAATGGTTAGCCAAAATGAAAGGTGGGAGGATGGGTAAATTAGGACTATGGGGTTAACATACATATACTAATGTATGTTAAGTGTATAAAAACATGTAACAGATAAACTGTATGAATTATATAATCACCAATACCTTTAAAATATACATTTTGTAATCACATACATGGTAAGAGGACCCGAAGATGAACAGACATATGTATGAATCACTGAGCAGATCCTGTACAGCCAGGCAATCAAAACACTCTAATCAAATTTACTCCGATAAGAAATAGAAATTAAATTTAAAAAAACAAACATAAGTAAGGAGACATAAACTTCTGGGGGCTTGTCCCAGCACATTCCACTCTAATTTACAACCTCGGAACACTACCTCCAGGAAGATTCTGTTGCCCTAGTAACAAGAGATGAGAACGTAATAATGCTGCTGCCTTGTGGCTCTTTCCCACAACAGCAGCTTTAAACCCAGTGCTAATGTTTGCTTAATAGTCACAAGGACTGCAGGGCTCTAAATGACACCTGCCCTTAAAAATGCCCTGGGGTAGGGAATAGGCAAGAAAATTCAACACATTAGAAATTTTTCAAGAAGTCAATAAGAGGAGGGAAGTTGTACTCACTCTTTAAAAAAAAAGGAAAAGAGAAAAAAGGACATTCCTAAACCTCAGTATAAGGAATTATTAGACACATGCAAATGCAAATTCAAAAAGGTTTCAGCTCACACCAGTCATTTCCATCAGCAAAATGTCTACAAACTATAAATGCTGAAGGAGTTTTATAGAACTGTGTACCTTCTAGATCCTGGTTGGATGTAAAGTGGTAACAGCACTAACGCAAACTGAATTGAGCTCTTGAAAAGGTAAAAATTGAGCTACCATATGATGCGGCAGGTCACCTTTTGGGCCTATAACCTAAGACCACCTGAATCGGAAAGACACAGGCAGGCAAATGAGCACTGCAGCAATATTGAAATAGCCAAGACATGGAAGCAGAAAAAAGGTTCATAAACAGATGAATGGACAAAGAGGAAGTGGTATACGTACCAAATAGAATAGTAGCCTCGGGAAAAAAATGAACAATGCCGTTTTCAGGACTACAGTTGAGCCTAGAAATAATCATATAAGGTTAAGTAACTCAAAAGGGTACGACAAATATCCTATGATAACATTTATACATGTTATCCTAAGATAGCTACCAATGAACATATTTCCACAGAAAAAGACACTCACAGACTTATGAAATAAACTAATGGTTAGACAAAATGAAAGGTGGGAGGATGGGTAAACTAGGACTATGGGGTTAACATACATATACTAATGTATGTTAAGTGTATAAAAACATATAACAGATAAACTGTATGAATTATATAATCACCAATACCTTTAAAATATACATTCTGTAATCACATACATGGTAACAGAATCCGAAGATTAACAGACATATGTAGGAATCATTGAGCAGTTTCTGTACAGCCAGACAATCAAAAGACTCTAATCAAATTTACTCAGATAAGAAATAGAAATTAAATTTAAAAAACAAACCTAAGTAAGGAGACATAAACTTCTGGGGGCTTGTCCCAGCACATTCCACTCTAATTTACAACCTTGGAACACTACCTCCAGGAAGATTCTGTTGCCCTAGTAACAAGAGATGAGAACGTAATAATGCTGCCACCTTGTGGCTCTTTCCCACAACAGCAGCTTTAAACCCAGTGCTAATGGTTGCTTAATAGTCACATGGACTGCAGGGCTCTAAATGACACCTGCCCTGAAAAATGCCCTGGGGTAGGGAATAGGCAAAAATATTCAACACATGAGAAATTTTTCAAGAAGTCAATAAGAGGAGGGAAGTTGTACTCACTCTTTAAAAAAAAAGGAAAAGAAAAAAAAGGACATGCCTAAAGCTCAGTAGAATGAATTATTAGACACATGCAAATTCAAATTCAAAAAGGTTTCAGCTCACAACAGTCGTTTCCATCAGCAAAATGTCTACAAACTATAAATGCTGAAGGGGTTTTAGAGAACTGTGTACCTTCTAGCTGCTGGTGGGATGTAAAGTGGTAACAGCATTAACACAAACTGAATGGAGCTGCTTGAAAAGATAAAAATTGAGCTACCATATGATGCGGCAGGTCACCTTTTGGGCCTATAACCTAAGACCACCTGAATGGGAAAGACACAGGCAGGCAAATGAGCACTGCAGCAATATTGAAATAGCCAAGACATGGAAGCAGAAAAAAGGTTCATAAACAGATGAATGGACAAAGAAGAAGTGGTATACATACCAAATAGAATAGTAGCCTCGGGAAAAAAATGAACAATGCCGTTTTCAGGACTACAGTTGAGCCTAGAAATTATCATATAACGTTAAGTAACTCAAAAGGGTACGACAAATATCCTATGAAAACATTTATACATGTTATCCTAAGATTGCTACCAATGAACATATTTCCACAGAAAAAGACACTCACAGACTTATCAAATAAACTAATGGTTAGCCAAAATGAAAGGTGGGAGGATGGGTAAATTAGGACTATGGGGTTAACATACATATAGTAATGTATGTTAAGTGTATAAAAACATATAACAGATAAACTGTATGAATTATATAATCACCAATACCTTTAAAATATACATTTTGTAATCACATACATGGTAACAGGACCCGAAGATGAACAGACATATGTATGAATCATTGAGCAGATTCTGTACAGCCAGGCAATCAAAACACTCTAATCAAATTTACTCTGATAAGAAATAGAAATTAAATTTAAAAAACAAACATAAGTAAGGAGACATAAACTTCTGGGGGCTTGTCCCAGCACATTCCACTCTAATTTACAACCTCGGAACACTACCTCCAGGAAGACTCTGTTGCCGTAGTAACAAGAGTTGAGAAGGTAATAATGCTGCCGCCTTGTGGCTGTTTCCCACAACAGCAGCTTTAAACCCAGTACTAATAGTTGCTTAATAGTCACAAGGACTGCAGGGCTCTAAATGACACCTGCCCTGAAAAATGCCCTGGGGTGGGGAATAGGCAAGAAAATTCAACACATGGGAAATTTTTCAAGAAGTCAATAAGAGGAGGGAAGTTGTACTCACTCTTTAAAAAAAAGGAAAAGAAAAAAAAGGACATGCCTAAAGCTCAGTATAAGGAATTATTAGACACATGCAAATTCAAATTCAAAAAGGTTTCAGCTCACACCAGTCATTTCCATCAGCAAAATGTCTATAAACTATAAATGCTGAAGGGGTTTTAGAGAACTGTGTACCTTCTAGCTGCTGGTGGGATGTAAAGTGGGAACAGCACTAACGCAAACTGAATGGAGCTTCTTGAAAAGGTAAAAATTGAGCTACCATATGATGCAGCAGGTCACCCTTTGGGCCTATAACCTAAGACCACCTGAATCGGAAAGACACGGGCAGGCAAATGAGCACTGCAGCAATATTGAAATAGCAAAGACATGGAAGCAGAAAAAAGGTTCATAAACAGATGAATGGACAAAGAAGAAGTAGTATACGTACCAAATAGAATAGTAGCCTGGGGAAAAAAATGAACAACGCCGTTTTCAGGACTACAGTTGAGCCTAGAAATAATCATATAAGGTTAAGTAACTCAAAAGGGTACGACAAATATCCTATGATAATATTTATACATGTTATCCTAAGATTGCTACCAATGAACATATTTCCACAGAAAAAGACACTCACAGACTTATGAAATAAACTAATGGTTAGCAAAATGAAAGGTGGGAGGATGGGTAAATTAGGACTATGGGGTTAACATACATATACTAATGTATGTTAAGTGTATAAAAACATATAACAGAAAAACTGTATGAATTATATAATCACCAATACCTTTAAAATATACATTTTGTAATCACATACATGGTAACAGGACCCGAAGATGAACAGACATATGTATGAATCATTGAGCAGATCCTGTACAGCCAGGCAATCAAAACACTCTAATCAAATTTACACTGATAAGAAATAGAAATGAAATTTAAAAACAAACATAAGTAAGGAGACATAAACTTCTGGGGGCTTGTCCCAGCACATTCCACTCTAATTTACAACCTCGGAACACTACCTCCAGGAAGACTCTGTTGCCCTAGTAACAAGAGTTGAGAACGTAATAATGCTGCGGCCTTGTGGCTGTTTCCCACAACAGCAGCTTTAAACCCAGTGCTAATGGTTGCTTAATAGTCACAACGACTGCAGGGGTCTAAATGACACCTGCCCTCAAAAAGTGCCCTTGGGTAGGGAATAGGCAAGAAAATTCAACACATGAGAAATTTTTCAAAAAGTGAATATGAAGAGGGAAGTTGTACTCACACTTTAACAAAAAAAGGAAAAGAAGAAAAAGGATATGCCTAAAGATCAGTATAAGGAATTATTCGCCACATGCGTATCCAACCTCCATAAAGGTTTCAGCTCACAACAGTCAAATGGCCATCAGCAAAAGTCTACAAACTATAAATGCTGAAGGTGTTTTAGAGAAATGTGTACCTTCTATCTGCTGCTGGGATGTAAAGTGGTAACAGCACTAACGCAAACTGAATGGAGCCGCTTGAAAAGGTAGAAATTGAGCTACCATATGATGCGGCAGGGCACCTCTCGGGCTTATAACCTAAGACCACCAGAATCGGAAAGACACAGGCAGTCAAATGTGCACTGCAGCAATACTGAAATAGCCAAGACATGGAAGCAAAAAAAGGTCCATAAACAGATGAATGGACAGAGAGGAAGTGGTATATGGACAGAATGGAATAGTAGCCTCGGGAAAAAAATGAACAATGCCGTTTTCAGGACTACAGTAGAGCCTAGAAATAATAATATAAGGTTAAGTAAGTCAAAAGAGTATGACAAATATCCTATGATATCATTTGTACATGTTATCCTAAGAATGCTACCAATGAACATATTTCCACAGAAAAAGACACTCACAGACTTATGAAATAAACTAAAGGTTAGCCAAAATGAAAGGGGGGAGGATGGGTAAATTAGGACTATGGGATTAACATAAATATACTAATGTATGTTACATGCATATAAACATATAACAGATAAACTATATGAATTATATAATCACCAATACCTTTAAAATATACATTCTGTATTCACATACATGGTAACAGAATCCGAAGATGAACAGACATATGTAGGAATCATTGAGCAGATTCTGTACAGCCAGACAATCAAAAAACTCTAATCAAATTTACTCCAAAAAGAAATAGAATTAAATTTAAAAAACAAACATAAGTAAGGAGACATAAACTTCTGGGGGCTCGTCCCAGCACATTCCACTCTAATTTACAACCACGGAACACTACCTCCAGGAAGATTCTGTTGCCCTAGTAACAAGAGATGAGAACGTAATAATGCTGCCGCCTTGTGGCTGTTTCCCACAACAGCAGCATTAAACCCAGTGCTAATGGTTGCTTAATAGTCACAAGGACTGCAGGGCTCTAAATGACACCTGCCCTGAAAAATGCCCTGGGGTAGGGAATAGGCAAGAAAATTCAACACATGAGAAATTTTTCAAGAAGTCAATAAGAGGAGGGAAGTTGTACTCACTCTTTAAAAAAAAAGGAAAAGAAAAAAAAGGACATGCCTAAAGCTCAGTATAAGGAATTATTAGACACATGCAAATTCAAATTCAACAAGGTTTCAGCTCACACCAGTCATTTCCATCAGCAAAATGTCTATAAACTATAAATGCTGAAGGGGTTTTAGAGAACTGTGTACCTTCTAGCTGCTGGTGGGATGTAAAGTGGTAACAGCACTAACGCAAACTGAATGGAGCTGCTTGAAAAGGTAAAAATTGAGCTACCATATGATGCGGCAGGGCACCTCTTCGGCTTATAACCTAAGACTACCAGAATCGGAAAGACACAGGCAGTCAAATGTGCACTGCAGCAATATGGAAATAGCAAAGACATGGAAGCAAAAAAAATGTCCATAAACAGATGAATGGACAAAGAAGAAGTGGTATACGTACCAAATAGAATAGTAGCCTCGGGAAAAAAATGAACAATGCCGTTTTCAGGACTACAGTTGAGCCTAGAAATAATCATATAAGGTTAAGTAACTCAAAAGGGTACGACAAATATCCTATGATAACATTTATACATGTTATCCTAAGATAGCTACCAATGAACATATTTCCACAGAAAAAGACACTCACAGACTTATGAAATAAACTAATGGTTAGACAAAATGAAAGGTGGGAGGATGGGTAAACTAGGACTATGGGGTTAACATACATATACTAATGTATGTTAAGTGTATAAAAACATATAACAGATAAACTGTATGACTTATATAATCACCAATACCTTTAAAATATACATTCTGTAATCACATACATGGTAACAGAATCCGAAGATGAACAGACATATGTAGGAATCATTGAGCAGTTTCTGTACAGCCAGACAATCAAAACACTCTAATCAAATTTACTCCGATAAGAAATAGAAATTACATTTAAAAAACAAACCTAAGTAAGGAGACATAAACTTCGGGGGGCTTGTCCCAGCACATTCCACTCTAATTTACAACCTCGGAACACTACCTCCAGGAAGATTCTGTTGCCCTAGTAACAAGAGATGAGAACGTAATAATGCTGCCGCCTTGTGGCTCTTTCCCACAACAGCAGCTTTAAACCCAGTGCTAATGGTTGCTTAATAGTCACATGGACTGCAGGGCTCTAAATGACACCTGCCCTGAAAAATGCCCTGGGGTAGGGAATAGGCAAGAATATTCAACACATGAGAAATTTTTCAAGAAGTCAATAAGAGGAGGGAAGATGTACTCACTCTTTAAAAAAAAGGAAAAGAAAAAAAAGGACATGCCTAAAGCTCAGTATAAGGAATTATTAGACACATGCAAATGCAAATTCAACAAGGTTTCAGCTCACACCAGTCATTTCCATCAGCAAAATGTCTATAACCTATAAATGCTGAAGGGGTTTTAGAGAACTGTGTACCTTCTAGCTGCTGGTGGGATGTAAAGTGGTAACAGCACTAACGCAAACTGAATGGAGCTGCTTGAAAAGGTAAAAATTGAGCTACCATATGATGCGGCAGGGCACCTCTTCGGCTTATAACCTAAGACTACCAGAATCGGAAAGACACAGGCAGTCAAATGTGCACTGCAGCAATATGGAAATAGCAAAGACATGGAAGCAAAAAAAATGTCCATAAACAGATGAATGGACAAAGAAGAAGTGGTATACGTACCAAATAGAATAGTAGCCTCGGGAAAAAAATGAACAATGCCGTTTTCAGGACTACAGTTGAGCCTAGAAATAATCATATAAGGTTAAGTAACTCAAAAGGGTACGACAAATATCCTATGATAACATTTATACATGTTATCCTAAGATAGCTACCAATGAACATATTTCCACAGAAAAAGACACTCACAGACTTATGAAATAAACTAATGGTTAGACAAAATGAAAGGTGGGAGGATGGGTAAACTAGGACTATGGGGTTAACATACATATACTAATGTATGTTAAGTGTATAAAAACATATAACAGATAAACTGTATGAATTATATAATCACCAATACCTTTAAAATATACATTCTGTAATCACATACATGGTAACAGAATCCGAAGATGAACAGACATATGTAGGAATCATTGAGCAGTTTCTGTACAGCCAGACAATCAAAACACTCTAATCAAATTTACTCCGATAAGAAATAGAAATTACATTTAAAAAACAAACCTAAGTAAGGAGACATAAACTTCTGGGGGCTTGTCCCAGCACATTCCACTCTAATTTACAACCTCGGAACACTACCTCCAGGAAGATTCTGTTGCCCTAGTAACAAGAGATGAGAACGTAATAATGCTGCCGCCTTGTGGCTCTTTCCCACAACAGCAGCTTTAAACCCAGTGCTAATGGTTGCTTAATAGTCACATGGACTGCAGGGCTCTAAATGACACCTGCCCTGAAAAATGCCCTGGGGTAGGGAATAGGCAAGAATATTCAACACATGAGAAATTTTTCAAGAAGTCAATAAGAGGAGGGAAGTTGTACTCACTCTTTAAAAAAAAAGGAAAAGAAAAAAATGGACATGCCTAAAGCTCAGTAGAATGAATTATTAGACACATGCAAATTCAAATTCAAAAAGGTTTCAGCTCACACCAGTCGTTTCCATCAGCAAAATGTCTACAAACTATAAATGCTGAAGGGGTTTTAGAGAACTGTGTACCTTCTAGCTGCTGGTGGGATGTAAAGTGGTAACAGCACTAACGCAAACTGAATGGAGCTTCTTGAAAAGATAAAAATTGAGCTACCATATGATGCGGCAGGTCACCTTTTGGGCCTATAACCTAAGACCACCTGAATCGGAAAGACACAGGCAGGCAAATGAGCACTGCAGCAATATTGAAATAGCCAAGACATGGAAGCAGAAAAAAGGTTCATAAACAGATGAATGGACAAAGAAGAAGTGGTATACGTACCAAATACAATAGTAGCCTCGGGAAAAAAATGAACAATGCCGTTTTCAGGACTACAGTTGAGCCTAGAAATAATCATATAAGGTTAAGTAACTCAAAAGTGTATGACAAATATCCTATGAAAACATTTATACATGTTATCCTAAGATTGCTACCAATGAACATATTTCCACAGAAAAAGACACTCACAGACTTATCAAATAAACTAATGGTTAGCCAAAATGAAAGGTGGGAGGATGGGTAAATTAGGACTATGGGGTTAACATACATATACTAATGTATGTTAAGTGTATAAAAACATATAACAGATAAACTGTATGAATTATATAATCACCAATACCTTTAAAATATACATTTTGTAATCACATACATGGTAAGAGGACCCGAAGATGAACAGACATATGTATGAATCATTGAGCAGATTCTGTACAGCCAGGCAATCAAAACACTCTAATCAAATTTACTCTGATAAGAAATAGAAATTAAATTTAAAAAACAAACATAAGTAAGGAGACATAAACTTCTGGGGGCTTGTCCCAGCACATTCCACTCTAATTTACAACCTTGGAACACTACCTCCAGGAAGACTCTGTTGCCGTAGTAACAAGAGTTGAGAACGTAATAATGCTGCGGCCTTGTGGCTGTTTCCCACAACAGAAGCTTTAAACCCAGTACTAATAGTTGCTTAATAGTCACAAGGACTGCAGGGCTCTAAATGACACCTGCCCTCAAAAAATGCCCTGGGGTAGGGAATAGGCAAGAAAATTCAACACATGAGAAATTTTTCAAGAAGTCAATAAGAGGAGGGAAGTTGTACTCACTCTTTAAAAAAAAGGAAAAGAAAAAAAAGGACATGCCTAAAGCTCAGTATAAGGAATTATTAGACACATGCAAATTCAAATTCAAAAAGGTTTCAGCTCACACCAGTCATTTCCATCAGCAAAATGTCTATAAACTATAAATGCTGAAGGGGTTTTAGAGAACTGTGTACCTTCTAGCTGCTGGTGGGATGTAAAGTGGTAACAGCACTAACGCAAACTGAATGGAGCTTCTTGACAAGGTAAAAATTGAGCTACCATATGATGCAGCAGGTCACCCTTTGGGCCTATAACCTAAGACCACCTGAATCGGAAAGACACAGGCAGGCAAATGAGCACTGCAGCAATATTGAAATAGCCAAGACATGGAAGCAGAAAAAAGGTTCATAAACAGATGAATGGACAAAGAAGAAGTAGTATACGTACCAAATAGAATAGTAGCCTGGGGAAAAAAATGAACAACGCCGTTTTCAGGACTACAGTTGAGCCTAGAAATAATCATATAAGGTTAACTAACTCAAAAGGGTACGACAAATATCCTATGATAATATTTATACATGTTATCCTAAGATTGCTACCAATGAACATATTTCCACAGAAAAAGACACTCACAGACTTATGAAATAAACTAATGGTTAGCAAACTGAAAGGTGGGAGGATGGGTAAATTAGGACTATGGGGTTAACATACATATACTAATGTATGTTAAGTGTATAACAACATATAACAGATAAACTGTATGAATTATATAATCACCAATACCTTTAAAATATACATTTTGTAATCACATACATGGTAACAGGACCCGAAGATGAACAGACATATGTATGAATCATTGAGCAGATCCTGTACAGCCAGGCAATCAAAACACTCTAATCAAATTTACGCTGATAAGAAATAGAAATGAAATTTAAAAAACAAACATAAGTAAGGAGACATAAACTTCTGGGGGCTTGTCCCAGCACATTCCACTCTAATTTACAACCTCAGAACACTACCTCCAGGAAGATTCTGTTGCCCTAGTAACAAGAGTTGAGAACGTAATAATGCTGCCGCCTTGTGGCTGTTTCCCACAACAGCAGCTTTAAACCCAGTGCTAATGGTTGCTTAATAGTCACAACGACTGCAGGGGTCTAAATGACACCTGCCCTCAAAAAGTGCCCTTGGGTAGGGAATAGGCAAGAAAATTCAACACATGAGAAATTTTTCAAAAAGTGAATATGAAGAGGGAAGTTGTACTCACACTTTAACAAAAAAAGGAAAAGAAGAAAAAGGATATGCCTAAAGATCAGTATAAGGAATTATTCGCCACATGCGTATCCAACCTCCATAAAGGTTTCAGCTCACAACAGTCAAATGGCCATCAGCAAAAGTCTACAAACTATAAATGCTGAAGGTGTTTTAGAGAAATGTGTACCTTCTATCTGCTGCTGGGATGTAAAGTGGTAACAGCACTAACGCAAACTGAATGGAGCCGCTTGAAAAGGTAGAAATTGAGCTACCATATGATGCGGCAGGGCACCTCTCGGGCTTATAACCTAAGACCACCAGAATCGGAAAGACACAGGCAGTCAAATGTGCACTGCAGCAATACTGAAATAGCCAAGACATGGAAGCAAAAAAAGGTCCATAAACAGATGAATGGACAGAGAAGAAGTGGTATATGGACAGAATGGAATAGTAGCCTCGGGAAAAAAATGAACAATGCCGTTTTCAGGACTACAGTGGAGCCTAGAAATAATAATATAAGGTTAAGTAAGTCAAAAGGGTATGACAAATATCCTATGATATCATTTGTACATGTTATCCTAAGATTGCTACCAATGAACATATTTCCACAGAAAAAGACACTCACAGACTTATGAAATAAACTAATGGTTAGCCAAAATGAAAGGGGGGAGGATGGGTAAATTAGGACTATGGGATTAACATAAATATACTAATGTATGTTACATGCATATAAACATATAACAGATAAACTATATGAATTATATAATCACCAATACCTTTAAAATATACATTCTGTATTCACATACATGGTAACAGAATCCGAAGATGAACAGACATATGTAGGAATCATTGAGCAGATTCTGTACAGCCAGACAATCAAAAAACTCTAATCAAATTTACTCCAAAAAGAAATAGAATTAAATTTAAAAA
The DNA here is from genome assembly GCF_965194805.1 of Balaenoptera borealis. Taxonomy (NCBI): domain Eukaryota; kingdom Metazoa; phylum Chordata; class Mammalia; order Artiodactyla; family Balaenopteridae; genus Balaenoptera; species Balaenoptera borealis. Next base: position 206,081 of record NW_028123082.1, read on the forward strand.
ACAAACATAAGTAAGGAGACATAAACTTCTGGGGGCTCGTCCCAGCACATTCCACTCTAATTTACAACCACGGAACACTACCTCCAGGAAGATTCTGTTGCCCTAGTAACAAGAGATGAGAACGTAATAATGCTGCCGCCTTGTGGCTCTTTCCCACAACAGCAGCTTTAAACCCAGTGCTAATGGTTGCTTAATAATCACATGGACTGCAGGGCTCTAAATGACACCTGCCCTGAAAAATGCCCTGGGGTAAGGAATAGGCAAGAATATTCAACACATGAGAAATTTTTCAAGAAATCAATAAGAGGAGGGAAGTTGTACTCACTCTTTAAAAAAAAAGGAAAAGAAAAAAAAGGACATGCCTAAACCTCAGTAGAATGAATTATTAGACACATGCAAATTCAAATGGAAAAATGTTTCAGCTCACACCAATCGTTTCCATCAGCAAAATGTCTACAAACTATAAATGCTGAAGGGGTTTTAGAGAACTGTGTACCTTCTAGCTGCTGGTGGGATGTAAAGTGGTAACAGCACTAACACAAACTGAATGGAGCTGCTTGAAAAGATAAAAATAGAGCTACCATATGATGCGGCAGGTCACCTTTTGGGCCTATAACCTACGACCACCTGAATCGGAAAGACACAGGCAGGCAAATGAGCACTGCAGCACTATTGAAATAGCCAAGACATGGAAGCAGAAAAAAGGTTCATAAACAGATGAATGGACAAAGAAGAAGTGGTATACGTACCAAATAGAATAGTAGCCTCGGGAAAAAAATGAACAATGCCGTTTTCAGGACTACAGTTGAGCCTAGAAATAATCATATAACGTTAAGTAACTCAAAAGGGTACGACAAATATCCTATGATAACATTTATACATGTTATCCTAAGATAGCTACCAATGAACATATTTCCACAGAAAAAGACACTCACAGACTTATCAAATAAACTAATGGTTAGCCAAAATGAAAGGTGGGAGGATGGGTTAACTAGGACTATGGGGTTAACATACATATACTAATGTATGTTAAGTGTATAAAAACATATAACAGATAAACTGTATGAATTATATAATCACCAATACCTTTAAAATATACATTTTGTAATCACATACATGGTAACAGGACCCGAGGATGAACAGACATATGTATGAATCATTGTGCAGATTCTGTACAGCCAGGCAATCAAAACACTAAAATCAAATTTACTCCGATAAGAAATAGAAATTAAATTTAAAAAACAAACATAAGTAAGGAGACATAAACTTCTGGAGGCTTGTCCCAGCACATTCCACTCTAATTTACAACCTCGGAACACTACCTCCAGGAAGACTCTGTTGCCATAGTAACAAGAGTTGAGAACATAATAATGCTGCCGCCTTGTGGCTGTTTCCCACAACAGCAGCTTTAAACCCAGTGTTAATGGTTGCTTAATAGTCAAAACGACTGCAGGGGTCTAAATGACACCTGCCCTCAAAAAATACCCTGGGGTAGGGAATAGGCAAGAAAATTCAACACATGAGAAATTTTTCAAGAAGTCAATAAGAGGAGGGAAGTTGTACTCACTCTTTAAAAAAAAGGAAAAGAAAAAAAAGGACATGCCTAAAGCTCAGTATAAGGAATTATTAGACACATGCAAATTCAAATTCAAAAAGGTTTCAGCTCACACCAGTCATTTCCATCAGCAAAATGTCTATAAACTATAAATGCTGAAGGGGTTTTAGAGAACTGTGTACCTTCTAGCTGCTGGTGGGATGTAAAGTGGTAACAGCACTAACGCAAACTGAATGGAGCTTCTTGACAAGGTAAAAATTGAGCTACCATATGATGCAGCAGGTCACCCTTTGGGCCTATAACCTAAGACCACCTGAATCGGAAAGACACAGGCAGGCAAATGAGCACTGCAGCAATATTGAAATAGCCAAGACATGGAAGCAGAAAAAAGGTTCATAAACAGATGAATGGACAAAGAAGAAGTAGTATACGTACCAAATAGAATAGTAGCCTGGGGAAAAAAATGAACAACGCCGTTTTCAGGACTACAGTTGAGCCTAGAAATAATCATATAAGGTTAACTAACTCAAAAGGGTACGACAAATATCCTATGATAATATTTATACATGTTATCCTAAGATTGCTACCAATGAACATATTTCCACAGAAAAAGACACTCACAGACTTATGAAATAAACTAATGGTTAGCAAACTGAAAGGTGGGAGGATGGGTAAATTAGGACTATGGGGTTAACATACATATACTAATGTATGTTAAGTGTATAACAACATATAACAGATAAACTGTATGAATTATATAATCACCAATACCTTTAAAATATACATTTTGTAATCACATACATGGTAACAGGACCCGAAGATGAACAGACATATGTATGAATCATTGAGCAGATCCTGTACAGCCAGGCAATCAAAACACTCTAATCAAATTTACGCTGATAAGAAATAGAAATGAAATTTAAAAAACAAACATAAGTAAGGAGACATAAACTTCTGGGGGCTTGTCCCAGCACATTCCACTCTAATTTACAACCTCAGAACACTACCTCCAGGAAGATTCTGTTGCCCTAGTAACAAGAGTTGAGAACGTAATAATGCTGCCGCCTTGTGGCTGTTTCCCACAACAGCAGCTTTAAACCCAGTGCTAATGGTTGCTTAATAGTCACAACGACTGCAGGGGTCTAAATGACACCTGCCCTCAAAAAGTGCCCTTGGGTAGGGAATGGGCAAGAAAATTCAACACATGAGAAATTTTTCAAAAAGTGAATATGAAGAGGGAAGTTGTACTCACACTTTAACAAAAAAAGGAAAAGAAGAAAAAGGATATGCCTAAAGATCAGTATAAGGAATTATTCGCCACATGCGTATCCAACCTCCATAAAGGTTTCAGCTCACAACAGTCAAATGGCCATCAGCAAAAGTCTACAAACTATAAATGCTGAAGGTGTTTTAGAGAAATGTGTACCTTCTATCTGCTGCTGGGATGTAAAGTGGTAACAGCACTAACGCAAACTGAATGGAGCCGCTTGAAAAGGTAGAAATTGAGCTACCATATGATGCGGCAGGGCACCTCTCGGGCTTATAACCTAAGACCACCAGAATCGGAAAGACACAGGCAGTCAAATGTGCACTGCAGCAATACTGAAATAGCCAAGACATGGAAGCAAAAAAAGGTCCATAAACAGATGAATGGACAGAGAGGAAGTGGTATATGGACAGAATGGAATAGTAGCCTCGGGAAAAAAATGAACAATGCCGTTTTCAGGACTACAGTGGAGCCTAGAAATAATAATATAAGGTTAAGTAAGTCAAAAGGGTATGACAAATATCCTATGATATCATTTGTACATGTTATCCTAAGATTGCTACCAATGAACATATTTCCACAGAAAAAGACACTCACAGACTTATGAAATAAACTAATGGTTAGCCAAAATGAAAGGGGGGAGGATGGGTAAATTAGGACTATGGGATTAACATAAATATACTAATGTATGTTACATGCATATAAACATATAACAGATAAACTATATGAATTATATAATCACCAATACCTTTAAAATATACATTCTGTATTCACATACATGGTAACAGAATCCGAAGATGAACAGACATATGTAGGAATCATTGAGCAGATTCTGTACAGCCAGACAATCAAAAAACTCTAATCAAATTTACTCCAAAAAGAAATAGAATTAAATTTAAAAAACAAACATAAGTAAGGAGACATAAACTTCTGGGGGCTCGTCCCAGCACATTCCACTCTAATTTACAACCACGGAACACTACCTCCAGGAAGATTCTGTTGCCCTAGTAACAAGAGATGAGAACGTAATAATGCTGCCGCCTTGTGGCTGTTTCCCACAACAGCAGCATTAAACCCAGTGCTAATGGTTGCTTAATAGTCACAAGGACTGCAGGGCTCTAAATGACACCTGCCCTGAAAAATGCCCTGGGGTAGGGAATAGGCAAGAAAATTCAACACATGAGAAATTTTTCAAGAAGTCAATAAGAGGAGGGAAGTTGTACTCACTCTTTAAAAAAAAAGGAAAAGAAAAAAAAGGACATGCCTAAAGCTCAGTATAAGGAATTATTAGACACATGCAAATTCAAATTCAAGAAGGTTTCAGCTCACACCAGTCATTTCCATCAGCAAAATGTCTATAAACTATAAATGCTGAAGGGGTTTTAGAGAACTGTGTACCTTCTAGCTGCTGGTGGGATGTAAAGTGGTAACAGCACTAACGCAAACTGAATGGAGCTGCTTGAAAAGGTAAAAATTGAGCTACCATATGATGCGGCAGGTCACCTTTTGGGCCTATAACCTAAGACCACCTGAATCGGAAAGACACAGGCAGGCAAATGAGCACTGCAGCAATATTGAAATAGCCAAGACATGGAAGCAGAAAAAAGGTTCATAAACAGATGAATGGACAAAGAAGAAGTGGTATACGTACCAAACAGAATAGTAGCCTCGGGAAAAAAATGAACAATGCCGTTTTCAGGACTACAGTTGAGCCTAGAAATAATCATATAAGGTTAAGTAACTCAAAAGGGTACGACAAATATCCTATGATAACATTTATACATGTTATCCTAAGATAGCTACCAATGAACATATTTCCACAGAAAAAGACACTCACAGACTTATGAAATAAACTAATGGTTAGCCAAAATGAAAGGTGGGAGGATGGGTTAACTAGGACTATGGGGTTAACATACATATACTAATGTATGTTAAGTGTATAAAAACATATAACAGATAAACTGTATGAATTATATAATCACCAATACCTTTAAAATATACATTTTGTAATCACATACATGGTAACAGGACCCGAGGATGAACAGACATATGTATGAATCATTGAGCAGATTCTGTACAGCCAGGCAATCAAAACACTAAAATCAAATTTACTCCGATAAGAAATAGAAATTAAATTTAAAAAACAAACATAAGTAAGGAGACATAAACTTCTGGAGGCTTGTCCCAGCACATTCCACTCTAATTTACAACCTCGGAACACTACCTCCAGGAAGACTCTGTTGCCATAGTAACAAGAGTTGAGAACGTAATAATGCTGCCGCCTTGTGGCTGTTTCCCACAACAGCAGCTTTAAACCCAGTGCTAATGGTTGCTTAATAGTCAAAACGACTGCAGGGGTCTAAATGACACCTGCCCTCAAAAAATGCCCTGGGGTAGGGAATACGCAAGAAAATTCAACACATGAGAAATTTTTCAAAAAGTGAATATGAAGAGGGAAGTTGTACTCACACTTTAACAAAAAAAGGAAAAGAAGAAAAAGGATATGCCTAAAGATCAGTATAAGGAATTATTCGCCACATGCGTATCCAACCTCCAAAAAGGTTTCAGTTCACACCACTCAAATGGCCATCAGCAAAAAGTCTACAAACTATAAATGCTGAAGGGGTTCTAGAGAAACGTATACCTTCTATCTGCTGCTGGGATGTAAAGTGGTAACAGCACTAACGCAAACTGAATGGAGCTGCTTGAAAAGGTAAAAATTGAGCTACCATATGATGCGGCAGGGCACCTCCTTGGCTTATAACCTAAGACTACCAGAATCGGAAAGACACAGGCAGTCAAATGTGCACTGCAGCAATATGGAAATAGCAAAGACATGGAAGCAAAAAAAATGTCTATAAACAGATGAATGGACAGAGAAGAAGTGGTATATGGACAGAATGCAATAGTAGCCTCGGGGAAAAAATGAACAATGCCGTTTTAAGGACTAGAGTTGAGCCTAGAAATAATCATATAAGGTTAAGTAAGTCAAAAGGGTATGACAAATATCCTATGATATCATTTATACATGTTATCCTAAGATTGCTACCAATGAACATATTTCCACAGAGAAAGACACTCACAGACTTATGAAATAAACTAATTGTTAGCCAAAATGAAAGGTGGGAGGATGGGTAAATTAGGACTATGGGGTTAACATACATATACTAATGTATGTTAAGTGTATAAAAACATATAACAGATAAACTGTATGAATTATATAATCACCAATACCTTTAAAATATACATTCTGTAATAACATACATGGTAACAGAATCTGAAGATGAACAGACATATGTAGGAATCATTGAGCAGTTTCTGTACAGCCAGACAATCAAAACACTCTAATCAAATTTACTCCGATAAGAAATAGAAATTTAATTTAAAAAACAAACCTAAGTAAGGAGACATAAACTTCTGGGGGCTTGTCCCAGCACATTCCACTCTAATTTACAACCTCGGAACACTACCACCAGGAAGATTCTGTTGCCCTAGTAACAAGAGATGAGAACGTAATAATGCTGCCGCCTTGTGGCTCTTTCCCACAACAGCAGCTTTAAACCCAGTGCTAATGGTTGCTTAATAGTCACATGGACTGCAGGGCTCTAAATGACACCTGCCCTGAAAAATGCCCAGGGGTAGGGAATAGGCAAGAATATTCAACACATGAGAAATTTTTCAAGAAGTCAATAAGAGGAGGGAAGTTGTACTCACTCTTTAAAAAAAAAGGAAAAGAAAAAAAAGGACATGCCTAAAGCTCAGTATAAGGAATTATTAGACACATGCAAATTCAAATTCAACAAGGTTTCAGCTCACACCAGTCATTTCCATCAGCAAAATGTCTATAAACTATAAATGCTGAAGGGGTTTTAGAGAACTGTGTACCTTCTAGCTGCTGGTGGGATGTAAAGTGGTAACAGCACTAACGCAAACTGAATGGAGCTGCTTGAAAAGGTAAAAATTGAGCTACCATATGATGCGGCAGGTCACCTTTTGGGCCTATAACCTAAGACCACCTGAATCGGAAAGACACAGGCAGGCAAATGAGCACTGCAGCAATATTGAAATAGCCAAGACATGGAAGCAGAAAAAAGGTTCATAAACAGATGAATGGACAAAGAAGAAGTGGTATACGTACCAAATAGAATAGTAGCCTCGGGAAAAAAATGAACAATGCCGTTTTCAGGACTACAGTTGAGCCTAGAAATAATCATATAAGGTTAAGTAACTCAAAAGGGTACGACAAATATCCTATGATAACATTTATACATGTTATCCTAAGATAGCTACCAATGAACATATTTCCACAGAAAAAGACACTCACAGACTTATGAAATAAACTAATGGTTAGCCAAAATGAAAGGTGGGAGGATGGGTTAACTAGGACTATGGGGTTAACATACATATACTAATGTATGTTAAGTGTATAAAAACATATAACAGATAAACTGTATGAATTATATAATCACCAATACCTTTAAAATATACATTTTGTAATCACATACATGGTAACAGGACCCGAGGATGAACAGACATATGTATGAATCATTGAGCAGATTCTGTACAGCCAGGCAATCAAAACACTAAAATCAAATTTACTCCGATAAGAAATAGAAATTAAATTTAAAAAACAAACATAAGTAAGGAGACATAAACTTCTGGAGGCTTGTCCCAGCACATTCCACTCTAATTTACAACCTCGGAACACTACCTCCAGGAAGACTCTGTTGCCATAGTAACAAGAGTTGAGAACGTAATAATGCTGCCGCCTTGTGGCTGTTTCCCACAACAGCAGCTTTAAACCCAGTGCTAATGGTTGCTTAATAGTCAAAACGACTGCAGGGGTCTAAATGACACCTGCCCTCAAAAAATGCCCTGGGGTAGGGAATACGCAAGAAAATTCAACACATGAGAAATTTTTCAAAAAGTGAATATGAAGAGGGAAGTTGTACTCACACTTTAACAAAAAAAGGAAAAGAAGAAAAAGGATATGCCTAAAGATCAGTATAAGGAATTATTCGCCACATGCGTATCCAACCTCCAAAAAGGTTTCAGCTCACACCAGTCAAATGGCCATCAGCAAAAAGTCTACAAACTATAAATGCTGAAGGGGTTCTAGAGAAACGTATACCTTCTATCTGCTGCTGGGATGTAAAGTGGTAACAGCACTAACGCAAACTGAATGGAGCTGCTTGAAAAGGTAAAAATTGAGCTACCATATGATGCGGCAGGGCACCTCTTTGGCTTATAACCTAAGACTACCAGAATCGGAAAGACACAGGCAGTCAAATGTGCACTGCAGCAATATGGAAATAGCAAAGACATGGAAGCAAAAAAAATGTCTATAAACAGATGAATGGACAGAGAAGAAGTGGTATATGGACAGAATGCAATAGTAGCCTCGGGGAAAAAATGAACAATGCCGTTTTAAGGACTAGAGTTGAGCCTAGAAATAATCATATAAGGTTAAGTAAGTCAAAAGGGTATGACAAATATCCTATGATATCATTTATACATGTTATCCTAAGATTGCTACCAATGAACATATTTCCACAGAGAAAGACACTCACAGACTTATGAAATAAACTAATTGTTAGCCAAAATGAAAGGTGGGAGGATGGGTAAATTAGGACTATGGGGTTAACATACATATACTAATGTATGTTAAGTGTATAAAAACATATAACAGATAAACTGTATGAATTATATAATCACCAATACCTTTAAAATATACATTCTGTAATAACATACATGGTAACAGAATCCGAAGATGAACAGACATATGTAGGAATCATTGAGCAGTTTCTGTACAGCCAGACAATCAAAACACTCTAATCAAATTTACTCCGATAAGAAATAGAAATTTAATTTAAAAAACAAACCTAAGTAAGGAGACATAAACTTCTGGGGGCTTGTCCCAGCACATTCCACTCTAATTTACAACCTCGGAACACTACCACCAGGAAGATTCTGTTGCCCTAGTAACAAGAGATGAGAACGTAATAATGCTGCCGCCTTGTGGCTCTTTCCCACAACAGCAGCTTTAAACCCAGTGCTAATGGTTGCTTAATAGTCACATGGACTGCAGGGCTCTAAATGACACCTGCCCTGAAAAATGCCCAGGGGTAGGGAATAGGCAAGAATATTCAACACATGAGAAATTTTTCAAGAAGTCAATAAGAGGAGGGAAGTTGTACTCACTCTTTAAAAAAAAAGGAAAAGAAAAAAAAGGACATGCCTAAAGCTCAGTATAAGGAATTATTAGACACATGCAAATTCAAATTCAACAAGGTTTCAGCTCACACCAGTCATTTCCATCAGCAAAATGTCTATAAACTATAAATGCTGAAGGGGTTTTAGAGAACTGTGTACCTTCTAGCTGCTGGTGGGATGTAAAGTGGTAACAGCACTAACGCAAACTGAATGGAGCTGCTTGAAAAGGTAAAAATTGAGCTACCATATGATGCGGCAGGTCACCTTTTGGGCCTATAACCTAAGACCACCTGAATCGGAAAGACACAGGCAGGCAAATGAGCACTGCAGCAATATTGAAATAGCCAAGACATGGAAGCAGAAAAAAGGTTCATAAACAGATGAATGGACAAAGAAGAAGTGGTATACGTACCAAACAGAATAGTAGCCTCGGGAAAAAAATGAACAATGCCGTTTTCAGGACTACAGTTGAGCCTAGAAATAATCATATAAGGTTAAGTAACTCAAAAGGGTACGACAAATATCCTATGATAACATTTATACATGTTATCCTAAGATAGCTACCAATGAACATATTTCCACAGAAAAAGACACTCACAGACTTATGAAATAAACTAATGGTTAGCCAAAATGAAAGGTGGGAGGATGGGTTAACTAGGACTATGGGGTTAACATACATATACTAATGTATGTTAAGTGTATAAAAACATATAACAGATAAACTGTATGAATTATATAATCACCAATACCTTTAAAATATACATTTTGTAATCACATACATGGTAACAGGACCCGAGGATGAACAGACATATGTATGAATCATTGAGCAGATTCTGTACAGCCAGGCAATCAAAACACTAAAATCAAATTTACTCCGATAAGAAATAGAAATTAAATTTAAAAAACAAACATAAGTAAGGAGACATAAACTTCTGGAGGCTTGTCCCAGCACATTCCACTCTAATTTACAACCTCGGAACACTACCTCCAGGAAGACTCTGTTGCCATAGTAACAAGAGTTGAGAACGTAATAATGCTGCCGCCTTGTGGCTGTTTCCCACAACAGCAGCTTTAAACCCAGTGCTAATGGTTGCTTAATAGTCAAAACGACTGCAGGGGTCTAAATGACACCTGCCCTCAAAAAATGCCCTGGGGTAGGGAATACGCAAGAAAATTCAACACATGAGAAATTTTTCAAAAAGTGAATATGAAGAGGGAAGTTGTACTCACACTTTAACAAAAAAAGGAAAAGAAGAAAAAGGATATGCCTAAAGATCAGTATAAGGAATTATTCGCCACATGCGTATCCAACCTCCAAAAAGGTTTCAGCTCACACCAGTCAAATGGCCATCAGCAAAAAGTCTACAAACTATAAATGCTGAAGGGGTTCTAGAAAAACGTATACCTTCTATCTGCTGCTGGGATGTAAAGTGGTAACAGCACTAACGCAAACTGAATGGAGCTGCTTGAAAAGGTAAAAATTGAGCTACCATATGATGCGGCAGGGCACCTCTTTGGCTTATAACCTAAGACTACCAGAATCGGAAAGACACAGGCAGTCAAATGTGCACTGCAGCAATATGGAAATAGCAAAGACATGGAAGCAAAAAAAATGTCTATAAACAGATGAATGGACAGAGAAGAAGTGGTATATGGACAGAATGCAATAGTAGCCTCGGGGAAAAAATGAACAATGCCGTTTTAAGGACTAGAGTTGAGCCTAGAAATAATCATATAAGGTTAAGTAAGTCAAAAGGGTATGACAAATATCCTATGATATCATTTATACATGTTATCCTAAGATTGCTACCAATGAACATATTTCCACAGAGAAAGACACTCACAGACTTATGAAATAAACTAATTGTTAGCCAAAATGAAAGGTGGGAGGATGGGTAAATTAGGACTATGGGGTTAACATACATATACTAATGTATGTTAAGTGTATAAAAACATATAACAGATAAACTGTATGAATTATATAATCACCAATACCTTTAAAATATACATTCTGTAATAACATACATGGTAACAGAATCCGAAGATGAACAGACATATGTAGGAATCATTGAGCAGTTTCTGTACAGCCAGACAATCAAAACACTCTAATCAAATTTACTCCGATAAGAAATAGAAATTTAATTTAAAAAACAAACCTAAGTAAGGAGACATAAACTTCTGGGGGCTTGTCCCAGCACATTCCACTCTAATTTACAACCTCGGAACACTACCACCAGGAAGATTCTGTTGCCCTAGTAACAAGAGATGAGAACGTAATAATGCTGCCGCCTTGTGGCTCTTTCCCACAACAGCAGCTTTAAACCCAGTGCTAATGGTTGCTTAATAGTCACATGGACTGCAGGGCTCTAAATGACACCTGCCCTGAAAAATGCCCAGGGGTAGGGAATAGGCAAGAATATTCAACACATGAGAAATTTTTCAAGAAGTCAATAAGAGGAGGGAAGTTGTACTCACTCTTTAAAAAAAAAGGAAAAGAAAAAAAAGGACATGCCTAAAGCTCAGTAGAATGAATTATTAGACACATGCAAATTCAAATTCAAAAAGGTTTCAGCTCACACCAGTCGTTTCCATCAGCAAAATGACTACAAACTATAAATGCTGAAGGGGTTTTAGAGAACTGTGTACCTTCTAGCTGCTGGTGGGATGTAAAGTGGTAACAGCACTAACGCAAACTGAATGGAGTTTCTTGAAAAGGTAAAAATTGAGCTACCATATGATGCGGCAGGTCACCTTTTGGGCCTATAACCTAAGACCACCTAAATCGGAAAGACACAGGCAGGCAAAGGTGCACTGCAGCAATATTGAAATAGCCAAGACATGGAAGCAGAAAAAGGGTTCATAAACAGATGAATGGACAAAAAAGAAGTGGTATACGTACCAAATAGCATAGTAGCCTTGGGAAAAAAATGAACAATACCGTTTTCCGGACTACAGTTGAGCCTAGAAATAATCATATAAGGTTAAGTAACTCAAAAGGGTACGACAAATATCCTATGATAACATTTATACATGTTATCCTACGATTGCTACCAATGAACATATTTCCACAGAAAAGACACTCACAGACTTATGAAATAAACTAATGGTTAGCCAAAATGAAAGGTGGGAGGATGGGTAAATTAGGACTATGGGGTTAACATACATATACTAATGTATGTTAAGTGTATAAAAACATGTAACAGATAAACTGTATGAATTATATAATCACCAATACCTTTAAAATATACATTTTGTAATCACATACATGGTAAGAGGACCCGAAGATGAACAGACATATGTATGAATCACTGAGCAGATCCTGTACAGCCAGGCAATCAAAACACTCTAATCAAATTTACTCCGATAAGAAATAGAAATTAAATTTAAAAAAACAAACATAAGTAAGGAGACATAAACTTCTGGGGGCTTGTCCCAGCACATTCCACTCTAATTTACAACCTCGGAACACTACCTCCAGGAAGATTCTGTTGCCCTAGTAACAAGAGATGAGAACGTAATAATGCTGCTGCCTTGTGGCTCTTTCCCACAACAGCAGCTTTAAACCCAGTGCTAATGTTTGCTTAATAGTCACAAGGACTGCAGGGCTCTAAATGACACCTGCCCTTAAAAATGCCCTGGGGTAGGGAATAGGCAAGAAAATTCAACACATTAGAAATTTTTCAAGAAGTCAATAAGAGGAGGGAAGTTGTACTCACTCTTTAAAAAAAAAGGAAAAGAGAAAAAAGGACATTCCTAAACCTCAGTATAAGGAATTATTAGACACATGCAAATGCAAATTCAAAAAGGTTTCAGCTCACACCAGTCATTTCCATCAGCAAAATGTCTACAAACTATAAATGCTGAAGGAGTTTTATAGAACTGTGTACCTTCTAGATCCTGGTTGGATGTAAAGTGGTAACAGCACTAACGCAAACTGAATTGAGCTCTTGAAAAGGTAAAAATTGAGCTACCATATGATGCGGCAGGTCACCTTTTGGGCCTATAACCTAAGACCACCTGAATCGGAAAGACACAGGCAGGCAAATGAGCACTGCAGCAATATGGAAATAGCAAAGACATGGAAGCAAAAAAAATGTCTATAAACAGATGAATGGACAGAGAAGAAGTGGTATATGGACAGAATGCAATAGTAGCCTCGGGGAAAAAATGAACAATGCCGTTTTAAGGACTAGAGTTGAGCCTAGAAATAATCATATAAGGTTAAGTAAGTCAAAAGGGTATGACAAATATCCTATGATATCATTTATACATGTTATCCTAAGATTGCTACCAATGAACATATTTCCACAGAGAAAGACACTCACAGACTTATGAAATAAACTAATTGTTAGCCAAAATGAAAGGTGGGAGGATGGGTAAATTAGGACTATGGGGTTAACATACATATACTAATGTATGTTAAGTGTATAAAAACATATAACAGATAAACTGTATGAATTATATAATCACCAATACCTTTAAAATATACATTCTGTAATAACATACATGGTAACAGAATCCGAAGATGAACAGACATATGTAGGAATCATTGAGCAGTTTCTGTACAGCCAGACAATCAAAACACTCTAATCAAATTTACTCCGATAAGAAAT